>NW_007250773.1:802668-818379 GCF_000164805.1 Carlito syrichta | reverse complement strand
TTTTTACAAAAAATCAGCCGGGCGTGGTAGCGCCTGCCTGTAATTCCGGCTACTCGGAAGGCTGAGGCGGAAGGATCGCCGGAGCCCAGCAGGTCGAGGCTGCGGTGGCCGAGAGCTGCCACTGCACTCCAGTCTGGGCGACAGAGTGAGACCCCAACTCAAAAAAAAAAAAAAAAAAAAAAAGAAAGAAAAGGATTGGCAGTAGCAGGAAACTTGGGGGGCGGGCAGGATTGGCAGTAACAGGAATCTGCCAGGGAGGAGGGGCACACCTCATCAACAAGGGTATCTACATAATGAACATTTGTATACCTAACCCTAAATTGTACCTCACATCTTTAAAATTAAAAATTAAAAGAGAATAAATAAATAAATATGCATTTTTTTAGGCACCCCCCAGTATAAGGGAGAAATGTCATCAGCCATGAATAATAAAGCAAACAAAAACCCTGTCAACTGTAACTTAACAAGAGAAGAGTTTTTTGCATGTAGCAAGAAACCCAGAGATAAGTTCAGTCAGTGCAGCATATCAAGAGTGTTATCAAGGAAATGATTCCCTTCTGTTTCCTTGTTCTGTCACTTTTGTCACGTGATTTTGTTTTTGCTGTGTTTTGTTTTGTTTGTCTTTGGAGTCACAAGATTGACAATGTACTTTTGTGCTTTGTGTCCATGAACCATGTAAAAAGTCAGAAAGGTGAAAAGTCTGATTCTTGTAAGTTTTTCTTAAGACTACACTGCCAGGCATGTCCCCTTTCATCTCACTGGCCAGAACTGGTCACATGACTACTTTTATTCATTAGGGGTTCTGGGGAGGTGCATATTGAATCCATGTACATGCCTGCCCTGAAAATAATGATTTTTTTTACTAAGAAAAAAAAAAGAAGCTATATGTAATGTATAGACAGCTAGCAGGTTCAGTCAAAAGTATCATCAGAATAAAAACAGTACTGAAATAACAGGAATGATATGGTCCTAGGCAGGATGGGTAAAATAAAAGGAGCCCGCAAGAGACAAACCCTCAAGTAATAATAACATTTAAGGGGTAGGCTAAGAGAAGAGAACCAAAGGCACACATTTTATTTTCTATTATTTTGTTTTTTGAGTTGTAGTCTCACTCCATCGCCCAGGCTGGAGTGCAGTGGCAAGCTCACGGCCGGCCACCCCAGCCTCGACAAGCTGGGCTCAGGCAATCCTTCGATCTCAGCCTTCCAAGTAGCCAGAACACTACAGGCACACGCTACCAAGCCCGGCTTAATTTTTGATCTTTATTGGAGAGACAAGACCTCACCATGTTGCCCAGGCTGGTCTAGAACCCCAGGGCCCAGGCAATCCTCTCGCCTCGGCCTCCCAAAGGCTTGAGCCACTGAGCACAGCGTATTGTGTGGTTTTTAACCAACTTTGATTACAGGATTCAAAAGCACCTTTTATTTTCAAGCAAGTTAAAAGCATATCCAAAAAATATGTAGTCTTCCTACTACTAAATCTATTGATTCATAGATAATCCATCACTGGTGAACTCACAAACCAAAGAGGTTGTGTACATTGTACTGCACCTTGAGACTTTGTGCCAGTCATTGGAGATGATGGCATGAAGGTGAGGTTCATGCTTTCCAAGACTTGCAGTCAAGCTCAAAAGAGAAGGGTGTAAAGAAATAATTTCAAGCTGACTGATGGTGGCTACAGCAGATGTATGAGCAAAATATTTTTTTGTAAAATTGAAGAAAGCCACCAAGGCCTCGGGACATAGCAGAAGACGTCAGCAAGAAAGAAAACTTTGAACTAGATCTTGAAAGTAAAGTAAGTTAGCTGGGAAGAAGTAGAGGTTATGAGGCACTTCAGAAAGAAAGAAGACATTTTGCAGTGTAGAAACAACAGGGAGCTGGATACCCTTTCATCACGGGGAAGTGACTAGAAAGGAAGCAAAACGCGGAACGGGACTACATCACCTATGCTCTTGTAGACAGGGGACTGTGTCTCGGAGAACCAGTCCACGCATCCTTGTGCATGTGCCCACCTGCTCTACACTCACTGTTATCTTCTCTGAGCCCAGAAACAGAGACTCAGCAGCCCAATGGACAGAAACAAACAAGCAAAAAACCTTCCAGTTTTTATTGTTTCCAGAGTGAATAAGCCTGGAGTTGAGAGAAAGGGTAAGTAGAGATGGAAAACAGACCTGGATGTGGTTCAGGACTGGGGGCCCTCCCTGCAAAGTGGGAAGGGGAATATGATCCAGGAGTAAAGAAAAAAGAACTCAGTGATGAGTTATTCTTTTTCTTTCCTTTTTTCTTCCTTCCCTTCCCTCCTTCCTTCCTTTTTCTCTCTCTCTTTTTCTTTCTTTATTTTTTTGTCAAGAGTCTCTCTCTGTCATCAAGGCTGGAGTGCACCCAGGCAAAGATCACAGGTCACTACAGCCTCAACCTCCTGGGCTCAGGCGATCCTTCTTCCTCAGTCTCCCAAGCTGCTGGGACTACAGGTGTGTGCCACCATGCCCGCCTAATTTTTTATTTTTAGTAGAGACTAGGTCTCGCATGTTACCTAATCTCGAACTCCTGGGCTCAAGCAATCCTTCTACTTTGGCCTCCCAAAGTGCAGGGACTACAGATGTGAGCAACTGCACTCGGCCATCAGTTATTCTTAAGTGTGAAACACACTGATGCACACCTGTGCACGTTAGCCATCCAATAAAACTGGACATTCCTATAAAGTGCCTCTTAACGTGGGGAACTTGAACATCCTTTGTGGAGATGGACACCTATGAGAAAAATCCTGCCCACCAACAAATGTGGAACTGAATGGAACCAATGGGGAATTTCTGTCTTTGGGATGCAACGGACACACCACAACTGTCATACAAGTCATGCCAAGGAATTTGAATTTATTCCCAATTCCAAAGCTTTATATCAATTATTCCCACTCGTGATGCCTTGTGTGAAAAGCACTGTTTTAAGCCGGGCTCGGTGGCTCAGCCGGTAATCCCGCTCTTTGGGAGGCTGAGGTGAGTGGACTGCCTGAGCCCATGGGTTCGTAACCCGCCTGGGCAACTTGAGAGACCTCATCTCTACAATAAATCAAAATGAGCCGGGCCTGGTAGCGCGTGCCTGTAGTTCCAGCGACTTGGAAGGTTGAGGCGGAAGGATCTCCAGAACCCAGCAGGTCGAGGCTGCCGTGGCCGGGAGCGGCCCCTGCACTCCAGTCTGGGTGACAGAGTGAGACTCCATCTCAAAAAAAAAAATCAGCTGGGCGTGGTAGCGCGCGCCTGTAGTTCCAGCGACTTGGAAGGCTGAGGCGGAAGGATCACTGGAACTCAGCAAGTCGAGGCTGCAGTGGCGGGAGCAAGCACTGCCCTCCAGTCTGGGCAACAGAGTGAGACAACAAATCAAAAAAAAAAAAAAAAAAGCACTTTTTTTGTTGTTTTTACTTTGTTTCATTTTAAAGATGTGGGGTACAAGTCAGGATTAGATACATACGTAATTTACATGCAGGTGAAGTTTGAGCCACCAACTGGTCCTCACTTCCCCTGGTTTAGGATCAGGTACCCTTTATACTGTTATATGTCCCTCCTCTTCCCTCCCCTGGCAGTGTCCCATGACTGCCAATCCCTCCCCTGTGTTATTGTGAGTAATGCTCAGGTCCCACTTATGAGTGAGAACATGTGGTATTTGGTTGTTTCTGTGATAGATCACTAAGAATGAGTATCCCTAATTCCATCCAATTTGCTGAGAAGTTCATGATTTTGTCTTTCTTTTTAGCTGCATAGTATTCCATCATGTACCACATTTTCTTTATCCAGTCTACTTTCGATGAGCAGTAGGGTTGGCTCCATGTTTTTGCTATTGTGAATAGTGGAGCTATAAACCTGTGTGTGCAGGTATCTTTTTTTGTAGAATGATTTGAGTTCCTTTGGGTATATTCCCCGGAGGGGGATTGCTGGATCTTACGGAAGGTCAATTTCTAGTTCCCTCTGGTATTACCACGCGATTTTACATAGTCTGTCCTGACAAAATTAACTTATGATGATGAAAATCAAAACAGCGGCATCCTTAGGAGCAAGTAATGTCTGGGAGGGCACACCTGAGAGCCTTTTGTGGCCCTGAAAATGTTCTGTATTCAGATCTAGGTGGTGGTTAGATGGATGTATATATCATTTACAATGTTTAGTATGTATGGAGGTATGCAAACTATACCTCAATTTTTAAAAAGCTAGTCCTCCTACCCAATCACAGCCTGCTTGGGCCTGGGTTTTCCACATTCCTCTCTCTTTCTCCCTCAAAACAGTCAAACTCACAGATTCAACAAAATCCCAATGCCAGATTGTACAAATGCAAACTCACAAGGAAAACAGAAACTCGAATATATTTAACTGGCAGTTAGATCAAAGAAAAGTAAATAATAAACTGCTGCTTCATCAAACATTGACAGAACCGTACAGGGCAGAACAAAACAGTCAATAATCAGGATATACGTTTGAATTATATTTGTTTTAGAGCACTTTACTTTCAAATTTGCAATTGGTTTTTACGTCTTGCATTTAAATATAACATTTTATTAAGAGATTTTTTAAAACTTTAGCTAACTGTGGTTTTAAAAAATGATAATCTTTTAAAGCTTTCAAAGGTGTTTTTGGAAATAAAGAAATAATCTTTCCTTTTGAGATTCTATATTTGCATTGCTCTATGGTTCAGTGACCTACATGTGTCAAAGCAGTTGCCAAACACTGGCAGTGCTAATAAAATACATTTGAATTCCTTTTCACACTAATTCTTTTTTTCTTCGCATGTGTGAGGGACTTCACCACTTTCAGGAAGGAGTTGTGGAGAATCGCTTCCCTTGGTCCTGCACCTCCGCTTATTTCAGTAAAAAACACAAAATTTCCCCCTCCCTCATCCTTACCCCCTTACCCCTCATCAGAAGTGATTTTTGGTGGGAGGGTAAAGAGCAAAGTGAAGTCAAAGGCCAAGGGTGGCCAGCGTCAATGAACTCTCAGGCAAACCCATTCAGCTCCCTCCCACCAGAAGCCAAAATTCCAAGGGTATAGAATTAGCAAAGTCACTGCAAAACAAACTGCTTCAAGAATCGGGGCCAATGAGAGGAAGGCGCCGCATCAAATTCCTCAAGAGCACTATTTTGTCCCATCAGCAATTGTTTCTTCCATAGAGAGTCTATGAGTTCTGAGCTCATAGCAATATAAGCCCCCAAAATAATCAGACATCAAAGAGAAGAAATAACTTCACAGTATCAACAGGAATTCTTCCCAACTGGATTAGTCTGTCTTTTGGGGGGGGGGGAAATGACCCCCAAATTCAGAATTTATTCCAGCCCTGCTAAAATACATTTATCTGGAACTGTTTCTATTATTTACAAATCAAAAACTTGTGTTTTTTTTTTTTTTAAACTTTTATCATCTCGCCATATCTGTAAAGTGCTTACACCTTTGGGTCCTTCAGAATGAGATAGCTGTATTATTACGGAAAGGGAATGCACCTTGTTCCAGAATATCTCATTTGAAAGTCATGGCTTTGCCACTTACTAGATATAAAATGGGGAATAATGCTTGGAGTCGCAAGGTTGTTATAAGAAGTAAAGAAGTTTTGTAGCCAATAACAATCTACACAAATGTAAGGTATGAGAGAGGCAGTATCACCAAGAAATTAGAGGCTTTGGATCCAGAGAGATCCTGATTCATATCTCAGTGGTATCACCTTGACCAAGTTAAGTCCTTTGAACTTCAATTGCCCCATCTGAATTGTTGCAAGGATTAAATATTAACATCTCTAAAAGCCCAGTCACTTAACAGACAGCCAGTAAATGACAGATATGATTTTGAGGGGTTTTTTTCCCCTTTCTTTTAGTCATTTTTCACTCATTTATTCAACAAATATTTATTGAGTATTAGGCGCTGCATAATGGTAAGCCATAGACAACTCTGGTCCTCACAGAGTTAGTATCTAGTAGGGGACACAAATAAACAGGCAATTACAACTTAATGGTACATGTATAGGGAGAGTATACAACACTATAGGAATCCAAAGGAGGGACGCCTGGTCTAGAGACCCAGGTTGGTATCGCAGAGAAAGTGACATTGAGCTGAAACTGAAAGAGAGTAGGAACTATTAAATAAAGAGGAGGGAGTAAGGGCAATTTTTGAGACAAAGACATGTACAAAGGCCCAGAAGCAAGAGAGATCATGTTTGTCAAAGACCATCTCAAAATATCCACCAACACGTGCCTTCACTCTGGGATTAGAACATAATATAGATTATATAATATAGATTTTAATATAGTAATATAATATAGATCTCTAATATAGACTTTTCGGTCTTTTTCTGGTCCATTAACATCATGTCTTTCAGACTTTCATCTGACAAATTCAATTGAAGAAAATATATTTTCATCTTTAGTCAAGATCTTGCCAGTATCAACTCTGAATCCCATTCACCAATCACCATGATTAAGTATAAATTCCTGGCTCTGCGGCCCAATAATTCAAAACATATATTCTTATTCTAATTTGTTGATACTACAAGCACATATCAGACTAGGTGATGATGGATAAATATTCTCTACCCTCCATGAATATGACAGTCCAATTAGAAAAAACATAAAATAGAATAATGACCCAAAATAGTGTGAAGTTAAACGTTATTTGAATGGTTAGACAATAAATATAACAGAAATGCAGACAAAGATGGATCATGATAAAAATTTTGTAAATACTACTGTAGCTTGGAAGTATTTTTCTCACATTCAGTCAGGCATATGGATTTATTCTATACAGATAACTTTGATCAAGTTCACTTGTTTAGTCACTCACCAATTATTTGAGTCTACTATTATATTTTATACACTAGGTACAGAGACAAAACACACAACAAAGGTCCTGTTCGTATATGTTTGATATATTTTTTGTTAGAGGAGAAAGCAATAAACAAAAACAAGTTAACCTTTTACATACATAACTTACTGAATCTTTGAAACAACTTCATGAGGTAGGATTTATCACCCTCATTTTATAGAAAGGACACAAGGATGTTAAATAACTTGTCTCAGATCAACAGCTAGCAAGTAGCACAGCTAAAATTTTAATCTAGAAATATCAGACTATAAAGTCCATGTTCAATGTGAGCCACTCTACTACACTCCACTGATGGAATTTCCATTTCTATGAAACACAAAAACTTGTTGGAGGTTTCTGATGCATGATTGGTCCTCAAACGGTGTGCCCAGAATTTGGTCAAGTGGTTCTCATTCTTTCCTTCCACTGTGCTAGGTCCTGGCATATTTCTTACTCCTGCAGATTTCTTCCTTCCATCTGTGTTGCTTTTAATTGTACTTTTGGTTTCCATTTCACAATATCTCCATGGGCTCTACTTTATTTAATTCTCTCCTCTTAACATCGTCCACAAATTTTCCACTCATTTTCTTTTTTTTTTTTTTATTAATAATGTAAATGCTTTATTTGAATTTCATCCATTGTCCCAATAATACATCACTCATTTTCTTAATTCATCAAAAACAGTTGATGATTAATGGTATCCCATTCCTCTTCAAAAGCATGGTCCCTTTTTAATTATACCACCTGCAGTAATGGTGGTATATTAGAAGGATTACTGTATTTGGAATTACACATATTAATAATAGCTCTACCATTAGGCAGTTAAGAGCATGGCCCTACTTCATTTCATCTTTTCAATAACACTGAAAGCTGTTAAAAATTGTCCCTGTTTTATAATGAAGAATTGAGGTTCAGAAAGGATGAATTATTCCCTCAAGGTCAAGATATAGTAAATCTAGGTTTTCCCACGGGCTTCCTATTATACTATCCTGGCTCCCTAAAAATATAGTAACCACAGAAATGTGAACTGGAAAGGGTCTTCTAGAATCTTTTACAAGATCCCTCCTTATGTAGGCATCATTTCTACAGAATAGTGAGGTATAGTATTATTTACTCATAGGGTTATTGTGAGGGTTAAATGATAAAATATGTAAAGGTTCTTTGTGAACAATAAAACACTTTACAAATGCTTCCTGAACTTTCTTTACAGACAAGTTAGACCCGTAAAAACAAAAACAAACAAAAAAACCAAAAAAACAAAACTTTGAATTTAAGTCATTGTAAGTGGATATTCCTTTATATGTCACTGACTTCATAATCATTTAAATAAATAAATTTAAATAAACCAATATAACCATACCAAATGTAAAGTTGTTTTACGTTACTACTACACATAAGAGTAAGCTTACAATGTAAATGTTTCTCAAACTCTTTTGGAAGAGGAAAATACCAACTTTGGAACAGCTATAAAAGCAAATTTCATCTTAAACGTGCAGCTATAATAAAATAATTATATAGCTTGAAATAGGGCTGGCTTTAAATAAATTTTCTAATGTAATTTTATTAGAATTTGTGTACATATTTAAAATGCCAGATACAATTATAATAATAGAAAATATTTATGGAGCACTTAAAATTTATTAATGAATTTAATAAAATTCTTCAGTCATGGGAAAATGATAACAGTAGTAAAAGAAAAGTTAGTGTAGAACACTATTAGGATAATAAAATAATATAGTGAAAAGAGAAAAATACATAGCACATTTAATCTGACTTTTAATCAAGATTTTGGCAAATGACTATACCCAACAATAGAAATGTTTCAGAACACTTTATAGAAACTCAAATAAAATTGATTAAATTATATTATCTGTAAAATATCTATGTTCATTTAAAACTGACCCATGGGTATAATAGTATGCTCTTTTATCAGAGTAAATAGAAAATTAGATTTCTCTATGTACTTTCTATTTCTTTAGCTTTCAAATTCATTTAATTTTAATCTTAAAATCTATCATTTCCAGGATTGTTTCTGTATTTTTCTTCCCTTGGCACTCATATCATTTCCCTTTCTTTTTCCAAGGATTTTATTCTAAAAGGCCATAAAGTACATGAGCAGATATGCATTTGCATGTGTATATGCACAGTATTTGCTAATTTTTCTAAATTAATATTTATCTCGATAATGGATGAAAATCAAAACAGGACAGAAGGTTCATCTCTTCCTCGCCCCATATTAAGGTGGGCAGGTGGAAATATATCATGTCTTTTGTTTTGCATCTGCCCACCACACTAAATGAAAACACTTATTATTTTACTTACAGTCCGTGTCCTTCAAATTGTCTATGGTGATACGTCTTTTTCAGCAATGACGTCTGGAAAATCAAAGAAGTCCACTTTTCCACCTTCTAAGCTTCATATATCTTCCAAATGATGCAGACTCAAGAGTTGCCAAATGAGATGGGCAAAGGCAGCCAAATAGGGCTTCCTCGCCAATCTAAAAATAGCAGGTGGCGGGGGCAGATATACCAATTTTCCTTTGCTCTTTTTCTTTTCCCCTGGGGCTAGGTACCATAAACATAGCTCGTTCAAAACTGAAACAAAACAAAAAGAACTATGTTTCCTCTTGCTCTATGATCTAGAGAGGTGATCAGCTTTAAAATGTGTACGTTTTGCGGAGGAAACTGAGAAAATCAAGACAAAGTTGTTTTTGCATGTCATACAAGGAGATTCCCATACTCAATTTCCATTTGTTCCGAAAAGAAAACTGACCATAAAGAATCAAGGGCTGCCTTTTACTTTTCTTTCCTGAAGCTCCTTGAATAATAACTATTAACATTTGTATATTTTATAATTTGCAAAGTCTTTTCAAAGACTTTATTCGTTTCTTACAGCAAGCCTGTGCCTTGAAAATGTACTAGTTTGAAAAAACTGAGCCTCACAGAAGATGAAGAGTGCCCAAGGCCCAGATAAATAAGACGCACGTCCGTCTTTAAATTCCACATTCACTGGGTGCGGTGGCTCACGCCTGTAATCCCAGCATTTTGGAAGGCAGAGGCGAGAGGATTGCCTGAGCTCAGGGGTTCAAGACCAGTCTGAGCAACTTAGTGAAACCTCGTCTCTACAATAAATCATAAAATTAGCCGGGTGTGGTGGCGCATGCCTGTAGTTCCAGCTACTTGGAAGACTGAGGTGAAAGGATTGTCTGAGCCCAGCAGGTCGAGGCTGCAGTGGCCACTGCACTCCAGCCTGGGCAACAGAGCCAGAATCTGACTCAAATTTTAAAAACAAAAAATTCTACTTTCATCACGCACATACACACACACACACACACACACACACACCTATCTCTAAAGATTTTGACATAAAATCTTCCAACATAAAATGGTCTATAAGGATTTAACATTTAAAGTTTCAGTTATTGGAAGGCAACACCTGAAGTCCTTAATATGTAATGAATTTGTGATTTTATTGAAGCACAAATTTTAATCTCACACTGTAAGGTAGGGTGAGGGAGTCAGTGATTTCCAGAGTGAGTGTGCTCACCACAGTTTCTGTATATTCCAACCTTGTTACCTGCTAGTCACCTTATATTAGACAACTTTAAGAAATAGTGAACAAGTCAGGCTCGGTGGCTCAGCCTGTAATCCCGTGCCTTTGGGAGGCTGAGGTGAGTGGATTGCCTGAGCCCGCGGGTTCGAGACCCGCCTGGGCAACTTGGCGAGACCTCATCTCTACAGTGAATCAAAAATTAGCCGGGTGTGGTAGCGCACGCCTGTAGTTCCAGCTACTTGGAAGACTGAGGTGGAAGGATCGCCAGAACCCAGCAGGTTGAGGCTGCGGTGGCTGGGAGCAGCCACTACACTCCAGTCTGGACAACAGAGTGAGACTCCAACTCAAAAAAAAAAGAAATAGTGAACATTTACCCAAACAAATATACTCCAGAAAAGAAAGCTAACTGCTTCTACTGGTGATGTTAAAAAAGAGAGAAAATAAAAGAGCTAGAAAATAGTGGTTTAAGAGAAATTAAAAAGTGGAATGTTAAATTCAGGAATGATTCAGAGGTATGCCATAAATAAGTCACAAATAATCTACGTGGGAAAAAGGCATCAAAAACTGTGAGCTACTAAAAATCGACCTTCCATATGACCCCGCAATCCCCCTACTGGGAATATACCCTGAAGACCTCAAATCACTCTATAAAAAAGATGCCTGTACACATATGTTTATTGCAGCGTTGTTCACAATAGCAAGAACCTGGAAACAACCATGCTGCCCATCAAAAGAGGACTGGATTAAAAAAAATGTGGTACATATACACGATGGAATACTACGCAGTCATAAAAAAGAACAAAATCATGAATTTCGCAGCAACCTGGATGGAACTAGAGTCTATAATACTGTGTGACCTCTCACAGAAACAAAGATCCGAGTATCACATGTTCTCACTCATATAATGGACCTTGAACATCCAATGTAATACTATAAGAAAATGACTGATGGTACTGGAAAACTATGGGGGGGGAGGGGGTTGGGATTAACAGTTGCAAATATCTGTCTGGGGATGGGGAAACACCTCTTATCAACAGGGTGCCCAAATGAAACGTAATTGTACACCTAACCCTTAACTGTACCCCACAAAATCATAATAAAAAATATTGATTAAAAAAAAAGAAAAGAAAATAGCAGGCTAAAAACAAAACAAAACTGTGAGCTAGTGCTCTAACACACACACTCAAGCATGCACAGATGGGGGAAAATGTTACAATACATATTCTTGGATTAATAGAGGTCCTTTGTAAATATAAAAGTTCTACAAAATGTGTGATAATATAAATTTTCTAACCATATTAATTATATGATGATAATATCACTAAAGAAATTCATTTTTCAAGTTTATTAGCTTGAAGGGAAGGAAACAAGGATTTACTATGGACACCTAAGTTTTGTTTGTTTGAAAGTGGGCAGTCATGAATCTCACAGCTTAGAAGGAAATATTCACACGTAAGTGGTTTTCTCTCAGTGGTAGGATTACAGATCTATTTTTCTTCTCATTTTTCAATATTTTTCAAACATTACAGAATCAAGAAATGGTGGTTTTAATTGCATTAAAAAATAACAGATATAAGAAAATTTTTACAACATACTTTAAGAGAAAAAAGAAGAGCACAAAATTGGATCTATAGCATAATCTCAATTTGGTAAAAAGAAAAAAAAAAAATAGATGCAGGTACATATATTTGGAAGTCAACCAGGATCGTGATATCTCGGCATGCTGGGAGCCAGAGGGCTTTTTTCTTATTTGAACATTTCTGCAATCTCCAAATCGTTGTCATAGGCATATTGCATTTTTTATAAAGAAAATAATGATTATGTTTATTGTCATAAACATTTTCTGCCCACTGGAGATCAAGTAGAAGTTTTAAGAAATCGTTTCAAAGCCGGGTGTGGTTGTTCACGCCTATAATCCCAGCACTTTGGGAGGCAGAGGCAAGAGGACTGCCTGAGCCCAAGGGTTTAAGATCAGCCTGGGAAACTAGGCAAGACCTGGTCTCTACAATAAATCATAAAATTAACCAGGTATGGTAGCCCAGGTATAGTTCCAGCTACTTGGAAGGCTGACACAGAAGGATTGCCTGAGCCCAGCAGGTTGAGGTTGCAGTAGCCATGACTATGCCACTGCACTCCAGCCTGGGCAACAGAGTGAGACTCTGACTCAAAAAAAAAAATCATTTCAAATTATAAATCAATGCTAAATATTAATATATCCAAATTCTAATCGACAAAATATTCAGTTTTATGTCCATTAAGTTAGGTAGAGATATCTCTCATACAACATAAAAGATAAGCCTCAATAAATTTTGCTGATAATCAAATCTCAGTACAAAAAAACTGCATGTATTATTACATTTCCAATATTCAGGATTTCTGAATGTACACAAAAGAACTCTGAGGATTACAAGTATGCACATGTGCACACACAAGAATGTACACACAGTGAAATGCAAGGATGTGGTGGGATTTCCAGCAGACTACACTGTTTTCTTGATAATTTCCAGAATGTTTAATTTTCTATGTTAAATACTGCTCTTGGACAGACATAGTGGCTCATGCCTGTAATCCTAGCACTTTGGGAGGTTGAGGCAAGAGGATTGTTTGAGCCCAGGAGTTTGACCATCATAGGAAACATAGCAAGACTTCGTCTCTATAAAAAAAATTTAAAAATTAGCTGGGTGTGGTGGCACATGCCTGTAGTCCCAACTTTTCAGGGGGTTGAGGCAGAAAGATCACCTGAGCCCAGGAGGTTGAGGCTGTGGTAAGCCGTTATCATGTCACTGCATTCCAGACTAGGTGACAGAATGCGATCCCAACTCAAAAAAAAAAAAAAAAAAAAAAAGAAGAAGAAAAGATATATATCTATTGCCCTAGGATCTATGAAATTAGAAATGCCTCTCCCTCTTCTTTATCTTGATTACTCTGTTTACAATAAAATAGAAATTATAAAATCCAAAGACCAGTGAAAGAATTCCATTCACTTTCCTTTCATTCCCTGCACTGCATTCTTTTTTTAATCAACATCAAAGAAGAATATATTTTAAACCAAAATTGTAACAAGAGACTAAGAAGAATATAACATTATATATTAATAAAAAATTAAGCAAGAACAATAATTATAAGCACATGCAAACATTACAGAACCCTCAAATATATAAAGATATATTAAATAATTATCATATATAACAGATTGACAGAATTTAGAAGAAAATGAACAGCACATGTTGGAAGTTGTAGTTAGTTGTAGTAAGATATAACAAGTCTATCAAAAAAGTCCATCAATTTTCTAATTCACAATATAGTACTCAGATATAAGCTACAAATATGTTAGGAGATAGCTGGGCGTGGTGGCTTACGCCTGTAATCCCAGTACTTTGGGAGGCGGAGAGAGAGGATTGCCAGAGTCCGTATTCTTGGATTAATAGAGGTCCTTTGTAAATATAAAAGTTCTACAAAATGTGATCATATAAATTTTCTAACCATATTAATTATATAATGATAATATCGCTAAAGAAATTCATTTTTCAAGATTATTATTCGCTTGAAGGAAAGGAAATAAGGATTTACTATGGACACCTAGGTTTTGTTTGCTTGAAAGTGGGGAGCCATGAAACTCACAGCTTAGAAGGAAATATTCACACGTAAGTGGTTTTCTCTCAGTGGTAGAATTACAGATCTGTTTTTCTTTCCCAGACCAGCCTGGGCAACTTGGCGAGAGCTTGTCTCTACAATTAAAAAATTAGTGGGTGGGGTGGTACATACCTGTATTTCCAGCTACCTGGAAGGCTGGGGCGGAAGGATCACCTGAGCCCAGCAGGTTGAGGCTGCAGCGGCTGTGAGAGTGCCTGGGCAACAGAGTGAGACTCTCAAAAAAAAAAAAAGTTAGGAGGTAAAATGCTTACAACTTTGCTTCTTGGTCACCTCACATTTAATATGATTGTTGTCTTTGTCTATTTTGTGCTGCCATAATACCACAGACTTGGTAGTTTATTTAAAAACAGAAATTAATTTCTCACATTTCTGGAAACTGACAAGTCTAAAATCAAGGCTCTGGTATGTTGTGAGAGCTCTCTTGCTGTATTCTCAAGTGATGGAAATTGGGCATGCAAGAGAGGAACTCTGTCCTCATATGCACAAGAGGTGGAGGTTAAACCCACTCCCCTAATCCCTTTAATAGCAGTGCTAGTCCATTTATAAGGGCTCTGCTCTCATGACCTAAACACTTCCCATTGGGCTCCACCTCCCAACATTGTTGCATTGGGGATGACATGAATTTGGGGAGACTCATTTAGATCATAGCAGTTGTTAATATAAAGTTGCTTTGTATGCAATAGTAGTGCCCTGAAGTCACTGGACATCATCTCGTTAAAATTGGGAGGCTAAGACGGGAGTATTACCTAAGCTCAGGAGTTCGAGACCAGCCTAGGTAACATAGCAAGACCTCATCTCTACAAAAAAATCAAAATATTAGTCAGGTGCGGTGGTGTGTGCCTGAAGTCCCAGCTACTTGGGAGGTTGAGGCGGAAAGATTGCCTGAGCTCAGGATGGCAAGGCAGCAGTGAACCATGATGTCCACTGCACATCAGACTGGAAGAGATGACATTCTTTAACTGTATGAAGAGTCCTGAGTTCCTGACCAGGTATGAGACCAGTGCAGGACTTTTGCCTGCAGCCTACAGCCATGCCCTTACCAGAACACCCAAGTAACTGTTTGGGGTGGGGGGTGGAATTCCTGCCCCTTTTAATACATTTCCAAGGCAGAAATATTGGACTCATGATGCTAATCAGAATACTCTTTTATGCAATGAAGGAGAATATAATAGGCTTCTCTCTAAGTTTCACAAGAACAGATAAAGCAAGAGAAATTTCTTTAAAAATAGCCTTTAAACATAATTCTTAGATATAAAGACTTCTCTTTGTTGCAACTTTTCTTCTAGGAAGAGCTGCCTTTTGTACCATGCTTAACAACAAAGAATAACCATAGCCTATTAAGCCCATCAACATTCCAAGAGAAAAAGATATCTTGATGTTAAGAGTATCAGGCATTAAATTCTCCTGAATTTTCTATAATATATTTATTATTTGTATAATCTGAAAACAATGAAGTTACTTTCAAATTTAAAATTAGCAGAATTAAAAACATGGAACTAACCATGCTGCCCATCGAAGTTGGACTGGATTAAAAAAATGTGTTACATATACACAATGGAATATTATGCAGCCATAAAGAAGGGCAAACATATGGACTTTGAAGCAACTTGGATGGATTTAGAGTTGATCATACTCAGTGATCTATTACAGAAACAAAGAACAGAGTACCATATGTT
>NW_007250773.1:798858-802648 GCF_000164805.1 Carlito syrichta | reverse complement strand
ACTTATAAGTGGACCTTGAACAATTATCATAATATTATAAGAAAGGGATTGGCAGTAGTGAGAAACTGCCAGGGGAGGGGTGAGTGGGATTGGCAGTTGAGGGAAACTGCCAGGGGGAAGGGGGGGGCACACCTCATCAACAAGGGTACCTGCATAATGAACATTTGTATGCCTAGCCCTGAATTGTACTCTACATCTTTAAAATTAAAAAATAAAATAAAATAAAATTAGCATAACTTTTACATTCACAAAGGAAAAATTATAGTCTTCTGAAACATCAATGAAGTTACCAAAAGTGTTTATATTCAGCACCAAAGAATAAAAGTGCAGAAAACAAAAATGAAGGAAAATGCTAAGAACTTGGATGGCAGTCTAGTCTCTTTTATGTACCTTGAAATTTAGTAAAGGGAAAGAGTAATTCCTAAAGACTTACTCTTCACCAGTCCCTTGCATGCAGCATGAGGTCAATAAATACTTGTATGGATAATTTTAATATTAAATGAATTGTCTAATGTTTAATTTTTACGCCAAAGATATTCTCCCCATAATTTCAACTGCCATTCCAATCCCACAGAAGTAGCCACAATGACCAGTTTGGTGAATCTCTTTCCAAACATACACCCTACATACTTTAATAAAATAAAGAAATGGGATCATCCTGTAGCTATTTCCACCTAAAAAATACAGTGGAAGCTGGGCATGGTGGTGTGGGCCTGTAATCCCAGCTACTCAGGAGGCTGAGAAGAGAGAATTGCTTGAGGTCAGGAGTTCAAGACCAGCTTGCATAACATAGCGAGGTCACCATCTCTAAAAACTTATGTTAAAATTATCTGGGCATGATGGCACGCATCTGTAGTCTCAGCTACTTGGGATATTGTGGTGGGAGGATCACTTAAGCCCAGGAGTTTGAGGTTGCAGTGAGCCACCGCTCTCCAGTCTGTCTGACACAAAGAGAGCCTATTAAAAAAAAATACAGTGGCTATCTTATAATTCTAGCTTATTCTTTTTTTTTTTTTTAGTTAGAGTCTTACTCTGTCACTCAGGCTGGAGTGCAATTGAACTACCACAACCTTGGTCTGCTGGGCTCAAGTGATCCTACCGTCTCAGTCTTCCAAGTAGCTGAAACTGCAGGAACATGCCACCATGCCCAGGTAATTTTTTGATTAATTGTAGAGACGAGGTCTCGCCAAGTTGCCCAGACTGGTCTCGAACCCCTGGGCTCAGACAATCCTCTCATCTCTATCTTGCAAAGTGCTGAGATTAGAGGCATGATCCACTGTGCCCAGCTTATTCATTTTTTAAATAACTGAACAAACTGACCAATTATCCAGATATTTTCACCAATCAAGATACTGAATAAAGGAAAATAATAGTTCTAATAATAATGGCTAACACTTTCTGTGTACTGTTGTATACATTTTAATGGCAAAATTTTATAGGTATGATCCTCCGATAAAGAAATTGGAATATGTTACTTGCTCAAGGTTATAATGACTTCCTCAAGGTTAGACAGGAAGGACCAGGGCCAGGATTTGTAGCCAGCATTCTTAGAAACTATTTTTAATTACTATTTCCTCTATGAAGTTTAAAATATTGAAGATAAATTCTAACTTAATGGCAACAGCTAGATACAGATATAAACATAATAGGACATAAATGTTTAACTATACCAGAATCTTCTATACTTAGTAGTGTCTCCAAAGTAACCATATCAAGAGGTTATACTGTATGTTCAGTTTAATCTGCCATTAGCCAAGAACATTAGAAAAAAAATGAATTTCCTTCACATATACTTTATAAACTGAACCAGAAAATAGGTCTAAGTGCCTTATTACTACCTTCCTTTATGACCTAAAGCAGCTTTTTTCAAGTTTGATTACCCTTCTTATTCACTAGATGTGTCACTAAATGATTTATGGCCATTAAAAAAAGTATATCCAGACACACACACACACACACATACACAACCTGAATCACATTTTAAAAATATATGACTCAGACTCTAAATTCAGGTCCAAGAGTGCTTTGAATAATAGCACTGTCTTGGGAATAAACATATAGTCTCTGAAAGTAACTATTCTGAAGAGGACAATATTCAGTTGGCAGTTTAAGGTCATTTTGTTAAAAGTTAGTTGTCATATTTACAATTTATCTCAGTTATGCTATGATTTTTTTTACTGTCTTTATCTCCTCCAAAACTCATGTTGAAACTTAATCCCCAATGGGAAGTGTTTAGGTTAAGGGCTCCAACCTCTTGAATGGATTAAAGGTGAGATAAATTCACCTATTAATGAGACCAAAATTAAAAAAAAAAAATATGAAAAAGACTGGAGAAAGTGGGTTTGCTGTCTTCTGCTCTTCTACCCTGTGAAGACGTATTCCTCCCTTCTGGAGGATAAAGTATTCAAGACGCCATCTTGGAAGCCCTCAACACCAAACCTGCCAGCACCTTGATCTTGGGCTTTCCGTTGTCCAGAACTGTGAGAAAATAAATCATTCTTTATAAACTACTCTGTATGTGGTACTTTATTATAATGCACAAAATAAAGACAATTTACAAATCCAGCAACCAGTTCACAACAACCATTAGCAAAATAATTTTTGCCCACATTGACTAGCCTATGCCCAAGCCAGTAATTTGGTAGCTTGTATTCTTTTTTCTTTTCTTTTTTTTTTTAGTTGGAGTCTCACCCTTTGCCCAGGCTGGAGTGCAGTGGCATGCACGCTCACGGCCACTCCAGACCCTCTGGGTTCCAGCGATCCTTCCACCTCAGGCTTCCGAGTAGCCGGAACTACAGATGTGTGCTACCATGTCCGGTTATTTTTTATTTTATTGTAGAGTCAAGATCTCGCCAGGTTGCCCAGGCTGGTCTCGAACCTGCGGGCTCAGGCAATCCACTGGCCTCGGCCTTCCAAAATACTGGGATTGCAGGCTAAGCCACCAAGCCTAGCCGGTAGCTCGTATTCTAAGTACTATATTACATATAAGTGTTGCTGAACCAAGCACAGCTTGAATTGTTTTATAACATTAGCCAATTTCCAAATTTACTCTTTTAACATAAAGTGATTCCACTCTCACTGACAGTAGCAGCGAGGACAAAATGGCAACTTTAGGAGATGCTATATCTTTGAATCTTATTAAACAGAAGATAGCGTAAAAAACAAGCAAACAATGAAAATAGAGTGCACACATGCACACACAAATACATTCAATATTACCAAAGAAGCAGCATCATCTCCAACATTTTGAAGTAACACCAAATTAAGTTTATTGAATAGTGCTCAATGAACATGAGTGCAGATATCTCTGACTTACTGATTTCAAATTCTTTGGATATTTACCCAGAAGTGGGATTGCTAGATCATATAATAATTCTTCTCTTTCAGGAACTCCCCCCCCTATAATTTTCCATAGTGGTTGTACTAATTTAGATTCCCATCAGCAGTGTACAAGAGTTCCCTTTTTGAACACTTCTTACACTGCTGGTGGGAAGGTGAACTAGTTCAACTTCTTTGGAAAACAGTGTGGTGATTTTTAAAAGAACTAGAAAACGACCTTCCATATGACCCAGCAATCCCCCTACTGGGAATATACCAGGAGAAACTTAAAAGGGGTTTCAGAGTTATGTTTGGGTCAATGAAAGATCAGTCTTCACCTATCTTGATGACTGAATCACTTTCTAGATCATGGTTTTGTTAAGTAAAACTTTCTCCTTAGAAAAAAAAAATCTGCCGGGCTCGGTGGCTCAGCCTGTAATCCCGCGCCCTTGGGAGGCTGAGGTGAGTGGAT
>NW_007250773.1:787335-798721 GCF_000164805.1 Carlito syrichta | reverse complement strand
AAAAAAAAAAAAAAAAAAAATCTGTTCAAGAGGTCATTATATAAAAAGACACCTGCACCTGCATGTTCATTAAAACACAATTCACAATTGCAAAGATGTGGAATCAGGACCAGGCACAGTGGTTCAAGCCTGTAATCCCAGCACTTTGGGAGGCCAAGGCGAGAGGATTGCCCAAGCTCAAGGGTTCGAGATCAACCTGGACAACTTGGTGAGACCGCAACTCTACAATAAATCAAAAAATTAGCCGGGTGTGGTTAATGCACCTGTGGTTCCAGCTACTTGAAAGGCTGAGACAGAACTATCACCTGAGCCCAGCAGGTCGAGGCTGCAGTGGCCATGAGTGCGCCACTGCACTCCAGCCTGGGTGACAGAGTGAGACTCCGACTCAAAAAAAAAAAAAAAGATGTGGAATCAACCTAAATGTCCATCAACCAATCAGTGAGTAATGAAAACATGGTACATACACACTATGGAATACTACAGCCATCAAAAAGAATGAAATAATATCTTTTGCAGCAACTTAGATGGAATTAGAGAACATCATCCTAAGTGAAATAACTCCGGAACAGAAAACCAGGCACCATGTGTTCTCACTTATAAGTGGGAGCTAAACTAAGAATTTTCAAGGGCATAGAGAATGATATAATGGACGTAAGAGACTCAGAAGTGGGAGAGGGAGAAGCCGTGGAGAAACGAAAAATTGCCTATTGGGTGCAGTGAGCTTAGGTGGGGTGGGTGGGTACACTTAAAGCCCAGACTTCTCTGCCACTATACAATGTAATCACATAACCAAAAACTATTTGTACTCCTTAAAGTTATTAAAATAAAGAAAAAATAAAATATCGGGAAAATCTGTTCAAGTTTCATGTAGTTCCGTAGAATAGTAAAAATATCTATAAGCTTCTCTGTGTACATAAATGCTAAGTAAATGGTACCCAGTCTTGCGAGACAGTCCTTAATATTCAATCTAATGAGTGAACGCTGGAACATTAAATTTCCTGTCAACCTGTTAAGCATAATTACCTAACCCAGTACTAGCCCATAAATACACAACAAGTGATATTATTCAATCTAATAGCTGGAGAAGCAGCTGGGAGTTGTGCAGTAGATTTTCTAATATTAAAATAATTCTAAAAGCTCTGTATTTTTGATTGCCTGCATTTAATCCAACAGTTCATCTTATTTTTCCCCCTGCATCTGTACACATAAAGTCTCACTCAAGGAAGTATTTATTAATCAGTAATACTTTAGGTCCTGCAAGACAAAAGACCTCCCCTGAGAGCCTATCTTTTTTCCAGCCACTCACAATCAAAATAATGAAGCTTGGATTATAGCCAGAGCACAGTAAACAATCAAGTATATAATGACCTCGTGTGGCAAATGGCTATAACTACTGATCCCCCCACCCCCGCTAATGTATTTTTTAAATACATTATATGCCCCATAAATACATACAATAGGTGATGTAATAGGTATACAATGTAATAGGTATACAATGTGGAATGATTAAATCAAGCTAATTAACATATCTATAACCTCTAATACTTGTCATCTTTGTGAGAACACTTGAAACTTATTCTAATTTTGAAATATACATTATCATTAACTATAGTCACCGTGCTATGCAATACATCTAAAAAAATTTATTTTTCCTAATTGAAACTGTGTACCCTTTGACAAAATATCTCCCCATTCTCCTACCACCTAGTCTCTGGCAATCACCATTCTACTCTCTGCTTCTATGAGTCTGATTGTTTTAGATTCCACATATAAGTGAAATCATGTTGTCTTTGTCCTTCTGTGCCTGGGTTATTTCACTTAGCATAATGTCTTCCAGGTCCATCTATGCTGTCATGAATGATAGGCTCTTCTTTTTAAAGGCTGAATAGTATTCCATTGTGTATATATGCCATATTTTCTTTACCCACTTATCCACTGGTGGACACTTGGGTTGATTCCATATCTTGGCTATTGAGAATAAGGCTGCAATGTGGCTTCTCAGTCTTTTGGCTAAGATCATGTGTGAATAAATGCTCAATAAACACGAGTGCAGATGTCTCTTACTTAATGATTTCAAATTCTCTGGATACATACCCAGAAGTGGGATTGCTAGATCATATGGTTATTCTATTTTTAGTTTTTTCAGGAATCCCCCATAATTTTCCATAGTGGCTGTACTAATTTAGATTCCCACCAACAATGTACAAAACTTTCCTTTTCTCCACATCTTTGTCAACACATTGTCTTTCATCTTTTTAATCATAGCCATTCTGACAGGTGTGAGATGACAGCCCATCATGATTTTAATTTGTACTTCCCTAATGATTAGTGATATTGAGCATTTTTTTTCTAGATATCTTTTGGCCATCTGTATGCCTTCTTCAGAGGAATATCTTTTAAGGTCCTTTGTCAATTTTTTAATCAAATTGTTTCCTTGTTATTTAGTTGAGCTTCCAGGGCATGGTGGCTCATGCCTGTAATCCCAGCACTTTGGGAGGCCGAGAAAGGAGAATTGTTTGAGCCCAGGAGTTCAAGGTCAGCCTGAGCAACATAGCAAGACCTTGTCTCTACGGAAAATATAAAAATTAGCTGGCTGGATACATACCTTATGGCCCACACCTGTAGTTCCAACTACTCGGGATGCTGAGGTGGAAGAATCACATGAGGCCAGGAGGATGAGGCTGCTGTGAGCCGTGATCATAACTGTGTCATTGCACTCCAGCCTGGATAATTTTTAGTTTTTTCAGGAATTCCCCATAATTTTAATTTGAGACTCTGACTCAAAAATAAAATTAAATCAACTTTTAAAATAAATGAGTTGAGTTCTTTGTATATTTTGGATATTAACCCCTTATCAGAGAGATAAATTGCAAACATCTTTTACCAACATGTAGGTTGGTTCTTCATTCAGTTGTTGCCTTTGCTGTGCTGAAGCTTTTTAGTTTGATACAATCACATGTGTCTATTTTTGTTCTTGTGGCCTGAGCATTGAGGTCAAATCCAAAATATCATTGCCCATACCAATATCATGGAGGTTACCCTCAATGTTTTCTTTTAGTAGTTTTACAGTTTCAGATCTTTAGCTTAAGCCTTTATTCCATTATGAATTGATTTTTTTAATACGGTGTAAGGTAAGGGTTCAATTTCATTCTTGTGTATGTTGAAATCCAGTCTTCCCAACACTATTTACAAGATTGCCTTTTTCACATTGTGTGTTCTTGACACCATTTTTGAATAACAAATATGGTAGATATTAATCCAAATTATCAAAAATCACCACAAACATCAATGATTAAAAGACAAAGATTTCCAGAGTGGATAAAAAACAAGACCCAACTATATGTCCGCTATTATAATTGAAGATTTTAACACCCTTCTAGCAGCAAAGGACAGATCAAGTAACAGAAAATCAATAAGGACACTGGTAACTTCAACAACACCATCAATCAACTGGATATAATTAACATCTATACTCTACTTAATCCAACAAAAGAATACATATTCTTAAGCTCACATAAAACATTCACCAAGATAAACCACATTCTGCACCATAAAACACATCTTAACAAATGTAAAAGAATAGAAATCAGCCAGGCTCCATGGCTCAGCCTGTAATCCTACACTTTGGGAAGCTAAGGTGAGTGGATTGCCTGAGCCCGCGGGTTCAAAACCTGCCCGGGCAACTTGGCGAGACCTCATCTCTACAATAAATCAAAAAAATTAGCCAGGCATAGTGGCGCTCGCCGGAGCCCAGGTTGAGGCTGAGGCAGCTGGGAGCGGCCACTGCACTCCAGTCTGGTTGACAGAGTAAGACTCCAACTCAAAAAAAAAAAAGAATAGAAATCAAATAATGTTTGCTCTCAGACTAGTAACCAATTACAGAAAGATGGCTGGAAAATTCCAAAATACTTGGAAATCAAGCAATATATTTCTAAATAAATGGATAAAAGAATGCTCAAGAAAATTTTAAAATATTTTAAACTAAATGAAAATAAGGATTTAACCTATCAAATTTTAAAATAGGATGCAGGAAAACATTACTTACAGGGACACTGATAGCATTAAATACACTTATTAGAAAATAAGATCTAAAATCAATATTCTAAGTTTTAATCATAGGAAACAAAGAACAAGTTAAATCCAAAGTAAATGTAAGAAAAGAAATAATCATGAGTAGAAGCCAATAAAATAGAAAACAGAAAATCAATAGACAAAATCAATAAAACCAAAAGGTAGTTCTTTGAAAATATCAGTAAAAGTTTCTAAGCCTTAGCCAGGCTGGCTTCATCTGTTTTTACAGACAGAAGACACAAATTACTAGTATCAGAAAAATGAAAGAAAGGACATCACTACAGATAAAGGAATACTACGGATAACTCTATATCCACAAACTTGAAAAACTAAATGGCAAGGATTAACTCCTTAAAAGACACAATCTGGCTGGGCACAGTGGCTCACACTTGTAATCCCCGCACTTTGGGAGGCAGAGGCAAGAGGATTGTCTGAGTCCAGGGGTTCAAGATTAGCCTGGACAACTTGGTGAGACCATGTCTCTTCTCTTCACTGCTTTTCAACATCATACTGGAAGTCCTAGCTAATGTAATAAGAAAATAAAAGGTGTACAGATTGGAAATAAAGAAATAAATCTGTTTTGTTCATAGACAACAAGATAGCCTATGTAGAAAATCTGAAAGAATCAACCAAAAACTCCTAGAATGGGGGGAAGGGAGATGGGATTAACGGTAGTAAATATCTGTCTGGGGACGGGAAGACACCTCTTATCAACAAGGGTGCCTGAACGAAAAAGTATATATATATATTTGTTGTTTATTAAAATAAAATAAAATAAAATAAAATAAAGTTACAAAAAAAACCCTACTAGAATAAGTGATATAGCAAGGTTGCACAATACAAGATTAATATACCAAAGTCAATTGCTTTCCTATCTACTAGCAAAAAATAGGTGGTATTTGAAATTTTAAAATTACCATTTAATTATCAAGCACAAATAAAATACTTAGGTATAAATTGAACAGAATATCTACCAGATTTATAGGAAGTAAACTACAAAACGTTATTGAAAGATGACAAAGAACTAAATAAATGCAGAGATACTCCATGGTCAAAAATAGGAAGAATGAATATTATCAAGATGCTAGTTCTTCCCTACTTGATCTATAGATTCAACAGAATCCCAATCAATTCCACCAATATTTTGTGGATATTGGCAAACTGAATCTAAAGTTTAAGTGGAAAGGCAAAAGACTAAATAGCCAACTCAATGTTAAAGGAGAAGAACAAAGTTGGAAGACTGACTTTATCTGACTTTGAAATCACTATAAAGTTACAGTAATTGGCCAGGTTCGGTGACTCAGCCTGTAATTCCAGCACTTTGGGAGGCCGAGGCAAGTGGATTGCCTGAGCCTGCAGGTTCGAGACCAGCCTGGGCAACTTGGCGAGACCTTATCTCTACAATAAATAAAAAATTAACCGGGCATGTTAGCATGCGCCTGTGGTTCCAGCTACTTGGAAGACTGAGGCAGAAGGATCGCCGGAGCCCAACAGGTCGATGCTGGGGTGGCCATGAGTATGCCACTGCACTCCAGCCTGGGCGACAAGAGTGAGACTCCAACTCAAAAAAAAAAGCTATAGTGATCAAGACAATATACTATTATTATACAGATAAATGGACCAATGGAACAGAAAGAGAGCTTAGAAATAGACCCACAAAAATACAGTCAACTGATCTTCAAAAAAGGAGCAAAGGCAATACAATAGAGCAAAGACACTCTTTTCAACAAATAGTGCCAGAACAACTAGAAATTCACATGCAAAAACATAAATCTAGACACAGACCTTACATCCCTCACTAAAATTAACTCAACATAAATCATAAACCTGGCCAGGCACAGTGGCTGATGCCTGTGCTCCTAGCATTTCGAGAGGCTGAGATGGGAAGAGGTCGGAAGTTTAAGACCAGCCTGGGCATCATAGTGAGATTTTATCACTACAAAAGTGGGGGGGGGGGGCTAGTGACATGCACCTGTAGTCCCAACTACTCAAGAGGATGAGGCAGGAAATTTGCCTGAGCTCAGGAGGTCGAGGCTGCAGTGAGCTGTGATTGGGCCATGACACTGCAGTCTGAGCAAGTGTGAGACCCCAACTTAAAAATAAATAAATAAATCATAAGCCTAAATGTAAGATACAAAACTATAAAATTCCTATAACTAGATGACCCTAGGTTAATAATAACTTTTTAGCTGCAACACCAAAGAAACTATCTATGAAAGACTGATAGCCAGGCTAGGTGGCTCAGCCTGTAATCCCGCGCCTTTGGGAGGCTGAGGTCAGTGGATTGCCTGAGCCTGCGAGTTCGAGACCGCCTGGGCAGCAAGACCTCATCTCTACAATAAATCAAAAAATCAGCCGGGTGTGGTAGCGCATGCCTGTAATTCCAGCTACTTGGAAGGCTGAGGCGGAAGGATCGCCGGAGCCCAGCAGGTCGAGTCTGCGGTGGCTGGGAGTGAGACTCCAACTCAAAAAAAAAAGAAAGAAAAAAAAAGACTGATAAACTGGGTCTCATTAAAATTAAAAACATCCATTCTGTGAAAGACAAGGTAAAGAGAACGGGAAGACAAACCACAGGCTGGGAAAAAAACATTCCCAAAAGACACATTGATAAAAGGTTATTACCCAAAATATACAAAGAACTCCTTAATCCCAGCACTTTGAGAGGCCAAAGCAAGTGAATTGCCTGAGCCCACGGGTTCAAGACCAGCCTGGGCAACTAGGCAAGACCTCATCTCTACAATAAAAATAAAAAATTAGCCAGCATGGTAGCATGCACCTGTAGTTCCGGCTACCTGGAAGGCTGAGGCCAAGGATTGCCGGTGCCCAACAGGTCGACGCTGGGGTGGCCGTGAGCGTGCCACTGCATTCCAGCCTGGGCAATAGAGTGAGACTCCAACACACACACACACAAAAAAAACTCTTAAAACTAAAGAATAAGAAAATGAACCCAACACAGTAAATAAATGGACAAAAATTGAACAGACACCTTACCAAAGAAGATATAGTGATGGCAAATAAGCATGTGAAAAGATGTTCATCGTGTCGTTAGGGAATTGCAAATAAAGCAAGATGCCACTACAGACCTATAGGAATCACCAAAATACAACCAAATGCTGAACAGGACATGTACTCTCATTCATTGGTGGAAATGAAAAATGGTGCAGTCACTTTCAAATGGCCATTTCTTACAAAATTAAACATTTTCTCATCATGCAATCCAGTAATTGCACTCCTTGATATTTACTTAAATAAAATGAGAACTTAGTCCACACAAAAACCTGCACAAGGTTCATAGGAGCTTAATTCATAATTGCCAAAACTTGGAAACAACTAGGATGTCCTTCAATAGGTGAGTGAATACACTGTGGTACATTCAGATGATAGATTACTCAGCACTAAAAAGAAAAGAGCGAGCCCATGAAAAGACATAGAGGAAGGCTGGGCACGATGGCTCATACCTGTAATCCCAGCACTCTGGGAGGCTGAGCTGAGAGGATTGCCTGAATTCTCGGGTTCGAGACCAGCCTGAGCAACTTGGTGAGACCTCATTTCTACAATAAATCAAAAAATTAGCTGGGCATGGTAGCATGTGCCTGTAGTTCCAGCTACTTGGACGGCAGAGGCAGAAGGATCGCCTGAGTCCAGCAGGTCGAGGATGCAGTGGCCAGGAGCATGAGACTCCAACTCAAAAAAAAAAAAAAGACAAGACATAGAAGAGACTTGAAATGAATGAGGAAACTTAAATGTATATATTGCTAAGTAAGTGAGACCAACCTGAAAAGCCTACATACCAAAGGACTCCAACAATATTACATTCTGGAAAATGCAAAACTATGAAGACAGGAACACAATGAACAATTAGTAAGGATGGGGAAAGGGAGGTATGAGCAGGCAGAACACCAGGGACTTTACGGCAGTGAAAACAGAGGCATGTCATCATACATCTGTCCAAACCCATAGAGTGCACAACACTGAAAATAAACCCAAACATGAATTATAGACCTTGGGTGATATGTTGATGTAAGTTCATCAGTTGTAACACATGTACCAATTGTGGTTGGAAATGCTGTTAGTGGGAGTGGCTGTGAGGGGTACAGTGGGTGCAAAGAGTATGCTGGAACGCTGTACTCCCTGCTCAATTTTGGCATGAAGCTAAAACAGTTCTAAAACATAAAGTATTTTTTAGGCTTATTAATTTTTAAAAATACATAAAACTGGTAAAAATCTAATATAATTCTGTAGTTTATAGTAGTACACCAAAGTTAATGTCTGTTTCGATAATAAATTATGGTTAAGTGTTATCAATGGGGAATGATCACTAGGTGATGGGTACACAGGAACTCGAATATTTTTACAACTTTTTGTGAGTTTAAAATTATTTCAAAGAAATTTGTTAAAAAAGAGGTAAGTTTGTTAGGAAAGTTATTATTTACCAGGATTTGTACACACTTTAGTGTTGTAACTTATCTAGTATCTTTTCTGGAAGTAATAAGATGTATACCTCTATTTTAAAAACACTTTGTGACCAGGAGCGGTGGCTCAGCCTGTAATCCCAGCATTTTGGGAGGCTGAGGTGAGAGGACTGCCTGAGTCCAGGGGTTCGAAACTAGCCTGGGTAACATGGTGAGACTTCGTCTCTACACTAAATCACAAAAACTAGCTGGGCGTCGTGGCATGTATGTACTTGGAAGGCTAAGGCAGAAGGATCACCTGAGCCCAGCAGGTCGAGGCTGCAGTGGCCATGAGCATGCCACTGCACTCCAGCCTGGGAAACAGAGTGAGACTCTGACTCAAAAAAAAAAACAAACACTTTGTGACTCAATGTCTTTAAAATATGAAAGACCTAATTTCTAGGTAGCTCGGCATATGATGCTCTAAGTTTCAGGCACAGCAGAAGGAAAATTTCTGAATGAGAAATAAGTCTTGTACTATTAATTATCTCCTTAGAAAAGCAAACTATAAAAAGCAGTACATAAACTCTAATGAGAGATAGGATATGAGAAACAGATCCAAGGGATAAAGCAGGCTCAGGCTACCACAAGACTCACTTCTGTTGTGCTCAACACAGATACTTTTATTTTGAATCAAAATAAATAAATCATAAATTTTTATTAACTTGCTTTTAATCTACACATTTTAAAAGTCATAAACATTTTAAAAGTTAATTAACGTTGCAATTTTAAGTTTCTACTTAAAATAGAATCAATGTAACATACAGGTCATTTTCACCTTTTATATTCAGATCGTTCTTCAAAAGTAGAATTTTCATTCTAAAAAGATGTGTCATTTCAGTGAATATAGAACCATTGTAGTTCAAGAGAATTAAACTCCAATATTTAATTAAGTAGACAAATTCATTTATACCAAATAAAAACAAACCAAAAAACCTGGCATATCATGAGACAGTTTAAATACCTATGGTAATTGTAGATTTATCTTTTCAAAGATAAGTGCATCTGGACTGGTTAATCCACTAAATTATCATCTTTGAATATGAAAACAAAAACAAAAAATGATATTTTAGAAAGGAAAATGGTAGAATGGAGATTTATTCACCTTGATAAAAAGCATAAAACAAAAACCTACAGTTAACATTGTATTAAAGGTAAGAAAGGAAAATGATAGTTTCAAAGTACAAGTGACTTTTCTTTTTTAAAGAAACAAAATTTTTCACCAGGCACAGTGGCTCATGCCTCTAATCCCAGTACTTTGGGAGACGGGCAAGAGGATTGCCTGAGCCCAGCAGTTTGAGACCAGCCTGGATAAACCTCCTCTCTACAAAAAATAAAAAAAAATTAGTCAGGTATGGTAGTGCAGAAGGCTGAGGTGGAAGGATCGCCTGAGCCAGCAGGTCAAGGCTGCAGTAGCCGTGATTGTGCCACTGCACTCCAGCCTGGGTAACAGAGTGAGACTCCAACTAAAAAAAAAAAAAAAAAATTCTAAAACGTAAAATAGATTAAATACAAAGAAAAAAACACTGCACACCTTAACTAAACAAATTATAAAGAAAATATCTAATTATATATAGACCAAAGATGCATCCAAGCACACTTTTATACTTACATAGTTTAGAGACAAGCAACCAAGTAAGTGTGCCTTATTTATTAATGAAATCCCTTGTCTTTATCAATGTTATTTTCTATTCAACAAAAAATGATAATGCTTTCATGATACATTACATATTAAAGCAAGATCATTTTTATCAGTAATGTCTCTGAAAAGGGGAAAAAAATATAGGGCAAAATCCACAAAGCAATGCAAATTATGAAATGAAGAGTAATCACAATGTTCTCAAACTAGAGACTTTACAACAGCAGGCAGGTGCAACAGCAGGCTGCCTACTTAATGTGTACAGCAGGGAAAGCAGAGTGAGGCAGAAAATAAGAGGAGGGACTACAAAAGCTGAACTGCCAAGAAGATAGCCACTAGCTTTAGTTTCTCTTTCGACTTTACATCAAACATGAAGGTAAAGAAAAACAGCTCCTTCCAGGTGCAGCAACAAGAATAAAATGGAAAATCTTATCCCTTATCATGTTCCTATAAAAATGGGAAGAAATTTACGTAAAATATACCTCCACCTCAAATGATTTAAGGACATTCATAGTTGAAATAAATCTTTTAATTGTAAGAATGCTTTTTCATTTTAAAAAGAATGGTCTGAGAAGGGAGACAGCAGGTAGCCATTTTAAGCTCCACGTAAAGTGATTCTTTATACTCATGTAAAAACTTTCAGCTTAAAACAAACAAAGGAATGCTTCTACACTGCTGGTGGGAATGCAAACTAGTGCAACCTCTTTGGAAGACAGTGTGGCGATTTCTGAAAAAACTAAAAATTGACCTTCCATATGATCCAGGAATTCCCCTATTGGGAATATACCTGGAGGAACTCAAATCATTCTATAAAAAAGATACCTGCACGTGTATCTTTGTTGCAGCTCTATTCACAATAGCAAAAACATGGAACCAACCATGTTGCCCATCGAAGCTGGACTGGATTAAAAAAATGTGGTATATATACACAATGGAATATTATCAGCCATAAAGAAGGACAAACATATGGACTTCGCAGCAACTTGGATGGATTTAGAGTCGATCATACTCAGTGATCTATCACAGAAACAAAGAACAGAGTACCATATGTTTTCACTCATAAGCAGACCTTGAACAATTATTATAATACTATAAGAAAGGGACTGGCAGTAGTGGGAAACTGTCAGGGGAGGGGGGGTGAGATTGGCAGTTGAGGGAAACTGCTAGAGGAGGGAGGGGCATACCTCATCAACAAGGGTACCTGCATAATCAATGTTTGTATACC
>NW_007250773.1:758985-787248 GCF_000164805.1 Carlito syrichta | reverse complement strand
GCGGGTTCAAGACCCACCTGGGCAACTTGGCGAGACCTCAACTCTACAATAAATCAAAAACTAGCCGGGCGTGGTAGTGCACGCCTGTAGTTCCACTACTTGGAAGGCTGAGGCAGAAGGATCACCAGAGCCCAGCAGATGGAGGCTGCGGTGGCCGGGCGCAGCCACTGTACTCCAGTCTGGGCGACAGAGTGAGACTCTAACTCAAAAAAAAAAAAAAAAAAAAGAACTTTCAGCTATCTTTTAAGTATAGAAAAATTTCTTCTTTACCAATCCTCCAAACTCCCACATAAAAGGATGAAAAAAGTACCACCCATACCGCAGATGAAGAAATAAAGGTAGCAAAAAAAGACTAAATGACTAATAAGATAGGTTATGCCATTACCAAACTGGGAACAAAGCCTAACCTGCTTCTCTACAAATGTGTAATAATAACAATAAATATCGATGAAGTGATTAAATACAAAAGCTGGTCTTATCTTCAAAATAAGTTATGATGGAAAGGTGAAGCACCTGATCAAATACACTTAAGATAAAACTTTAGAATCTTTATTCTAAAAATTTTAATTCCACGGTGCAACTTTTAATAGCTACACTAATTTACATAGGACACACTACCATTTACATGTAACATTAAAGTTTTTAGTTGAGAAACTGGTCACCAGTGAGGTGAGAAGCACCAGGGAAAAAAGTCAACCTACTGAGGAAGATAACAGAGTAACAGACATTAAGAGGCTGGGCCTTTTATAATGCAGCTTTGTCACTATATTGATTCTGGAACCATCTACCTCCAGACTTTCTGTTGTGAGAGATAATATCTATTTTTAAATGTTGTTTAACAAAAGAAAATAAACCGGTCATAGAGTTTTACTAAGATTAATACAAAAAAAATTTTTTTGGAACAAAAATAGCTAATAACTTGGGTTTTCTGAAGAGACTTGTATGAATATGAAGCTTCGAAGACACACAAAGCTGAAATATCTGGAACCATTTGGCTGCCTGTAGTCTTCAACAAGATCACAAAGTACTCACAAATTCTTTGACCTTAGGGGAGGGGGAAAAAAAAAACAACAATATAATTTCTTGACTAGCTTGAGGTATCTAATATTCATCTTCATTTAAAAGATGTGACAGTTGAAGAGCCCAACTGTCTAAGTAACTCTACCAAAATGCCATAGCCCTTGCTTCCCAAAGAAATACTGTTAAATACTCCAATATTAAAAAAATGAGTGATCTATAAGGTCATTCAGAAGTTATTTAATTTACATCTAAGACTGATACAGTGCTAAAACAGCCACAACACTAGTTTTATGATCTCTTTACTTAAATATCATAGATCACTGACATGTACAGTTTTAACACTGACAACATTGATAATTACAATAGATTAAATAACTTTGAAGGTAAAACATGTAGTAGGTTTGTAATGTTTCTGAAGCACATGTGTGAACCATAAACCCTGCAATGTTAGCGAGTAAATGAACCTAGCCAACTACCAACACCATGACGCAAGAATATACTTGCTCTCCTCATGTTCTAGATTACTCATCATTCTTGCAAAGAGTCAAAGATCATGGCCTTGTAAAAACACCTAAAAAAGAAAGTCAACTGCTAGCATTGTTAATAAAAACAAAAATAAATAATAATATAAAAGGATTCTTAGCTAAAACAAAGAAGTGCCAGATAAAATTTTAAAAGTGGTTTTACAAAGTCAATTAAATTGATAGTTGGCTGTATTATAGAATACTATATAGTATTATATACACACACACATATTATATACTACATACTATACACTGTACAGCATATACTATACTGTAGTGCTGGCTTAACTTTATTTAATAGTATCATAAGTGAATTCTAACCTATATTTTTAACATCATTTGTAGTACAGAGGCCACTTGAATTTTCTAGATAGGCTTTAATTCAAATTATGTGAAAAACAACTACAGGTATATGCAACAGTAGTTAAGTAAAATGTTGAGGTTTTCAAAATTCTTGAGCTATATCCCTTACAAATGTCAAGTCCCTATTAAACAGCAGACACTTTGTGACAGGAGAAAGGAAAAATCAAATTTCTCTTAAAACTAAACAAACAAACAAAAAAATGTGGTTTCTACTTTAGGCATTAGATCATCAAGTTATTAGCATACGTGCAGAGGATACTTGTTATACAATTCCCTTCCTATTCTCTCTCAAGTGTTCATTGATAAATTCTCCCCTAGTCCCTTTATCAATATAGGTAACACTCACTTAGTAAAATATGGTCAACTCCCAATTATCTGGGTGATAAATTAACTGATTAAGACAATGACTCAATGATTAGGCAATGTCAATTCATCCTTGACTTGACTCAAAGCCAAATTCCTTAATCTTAGGACTTTAGCTAATGTAAACATGGATGCAATCCGTATCCTGCAACTTTAAATATCCTCCTTATTGAATAGAGTTGAGAAGAAAACTTAATTTTGCAAGCAGTTTATTATTAAAATATCTAAAGATTGGTGGTGTAGAGAAGAAACAATAAGGGGACAAAACAGAGAAGAAGGGGCTAAGAAAGAGCATTTGTTACTGTAATTATCCCGGTCTTACAGATAAAGGAACTAAAGGATAAAAAAAGATCCTTATTTTAGCTCAGACCATAGAGCTAGAATTTAGTCATGATTAGATTCTAAACAATCTAAAGTCCCCTAAAGCCCTTCACTGTTTCTTAATATAATTTTACATAATCTTTTCTGTTAAAAAGTTGCTTTCTCACAAGTTAGTACACTTTTTTACACAAAAAAAAATTAGTCTGTCGTCTTTGTCTATTTATCTAAATCTACCTTTTCAACCAGATTTTCATGTTTGTCTTTAAAGTCTTCATTAACATCCAATGTTAAGATAGGTACCTCCTGTAGATAATCAAAGTTGGTTCTGTTTAAAAAGAGATGAACAAAATAATCAGAAAAGCAATAAATAAAAAAGCAACATTAAAAATTCATTCTTTTATCATTGGAAAATCAAAATATTATCAATCATTTCACACTAAAGTTAGACAATGTTAATTCATCCTTGATGTGATTCCAATGAAATTCAAAATCAAAGTCCTTAATCTTAGGACTTTAGCTAATGTAATCATTGATGAGAACCTTACCCTACAGCTTTAAATATCCACCTTACTGAATTGAGTTGAGAAGATACACTTAATTTCACAAGCAAGTACGTCATCTGGCAGCCCCTTCTTTCTCATCTAGATGTAGTGTATGTAGCTAAAAAGCTCAGGTACAAAATAAAGCTAGGTATTGTGATATGCGATTCTCCACAAAAAAAAAAAAAAAAAATTAAGTAGGCATTTTTGCATTTTAAAGATGAGAAAACCAAAGCTCAGAGATGTCATTCTGAGGCTCAGAGGCTGCCCAAGGTCATACGCTCCCAGGTGAGACTGGACTTGAACCAAGATTTGACTAATGACAATGTCTACACTCTCAACAACTATGCTGTACTATATCCCAAGTCATGATAAAGAAACAAATATGAATATATTATCTTAAAATCCTTTCTGAAAGAGAGTACCTAAACAATGCACTGATATATTTACTACTTAAAGTGAAATTTCATAAGTCATGTTGTCAATACTACTAGGGTATACTAGCTATAAACACTTTAAGGAAACAGGATCTCATTGCAATCAAGAGAATCAAAATCCACACCTAATGGGAGATACCAATAAATAAAATGACTACAAACAAAGAATTTTACATGTTGCTACTCATATCTTCTAAATTTTAGATGAAAATTCAATAAAAGTATTTAAAATAAATAGTAAATAAGAATAAAGAAATCTTACTTCAGCGTTCTATGTAGAAGCCAGCTTTCATGTTTATAATGAAGCTTCTCTAAATATTCAAGAGGAATGTCTTGTTCTTCTATTCTTCCTCGTAAATGTATTCTATTTAAGCATTTCTAAAAGCGAGCAATAAGAGGGAAAAAAAGGAAGAGAACAATTATTCTTGACTGCTGCCATCAAAATTTTCTTTCCAAGTGTCTCTCACTAGTTCTACTAGCCAAACATTACTTCTTGAAAGTTGAAATAATTCATTTCCCATCCATGTGCTTTTCAGTCATTTGGTGGCTCTAAACCAGGTAGTACTTTCAAAAATAAGTCTATCATTTGTTGGTGTCCACACATGAAATATACGAATATGCTTGATTAAAAAATTCATTGAGCATCTACTTAAAATTTTTAGAGTTGACAGGTACAACGTATACCAATCTATCAATGTAATCCTGCTTTGTTGTTAACCACAACAAATGTCTAAGGTCAGTTCATGTAAATCCACTAAAGGCAGTGGTTCTTAATGTGATGAAAGCGCTGGACCAACACAACCAAGACAGCTTTGGAATGCCTTATACCTATCACACATCTGGATTTTTGCTGCTGTTGTTTTTGAGATACTGTCTCATTCTGTCACCGAGGATGTAGTGCTGTGGTGCAGCCTCAAACCTCCTAGGCTCCAGTGATCCTCCTGTTTCAGTTTCCCAAATAACTGGGACCACAGTCACATTCCACTATGTCTTGCTAATTTTTTTTAGAGATGAGCTCTCACTATGTTTCCTAGGCTGTTCTTGAACTCTGACCTCAATAGTACAGATATAGGTGTGAGCCACTGCACCCAACCTATATCTGTACTATTGAATAAGATAACCACTAGCTACCTATGACTTTTGAGCACTTGATATTTGGCTAGTGTATTAATCAAAGAATTAAATTCCTGAATTTTATTTAATTTTAATAAACTTAAATGTAAATAGTCACATTAGACAGTGCAGCTCTAGATATTTTTCCCCGGAAAAAATATACATACAAAAGTGTGTATAATTTGTGGGTTAAAGAAGCCCTCAGAAACTCATCCATGTATTCCAAAAAATAAGAATCTCCAACCTACATGACATGCATTAAGACTACAGCAGCAACTGGGCTCGGTGGCTCAGCCTGTAATCCCGCGCCTCTGGGAGGCTGAGGTGAGTGGATTGCCTGAGCCCGCGGGTTCGAGACCCGCCTGGGCAGGCGAGACCTCATCTCTACAATAAATCAAAAAATTAGCCAGGCGTGGTAGCGCGCGCCTGTAATTCCGGCTACTCAGAAGGCTGAGGCGGAAGGATCGCCGGAGCCCAGCAGGTCGAGGCTGCACTCCACTGCACTCCAGTCTGGGCAATAGAGTGAGACTCCAACTCAAAAAAAAAAAAAGACTACAGCAGCATACAAACTGTGCTTCAAAATCTATTACACATTATATTCAATTAAACAGTCACTGAATCAAAAAATATAAGAAAAAATAATAAAAATTTTATGCTAGACTTTAAGATATTAACTATGAACGTTTTCAGCAAAATGAAATTATTAGTAGTCTTTACTTTTTAAAATTTATATTTACTATCTTTATAATTAAAAACAAAAAACCTTTTCAAAAATAAAAGTGATTTCAAAATTATTAGAATTGCTAAATTCTGGCATACTTAATATTAGAAGATGAACACAATCATCTGTTAAATCAGAAATCTAGTTTCTTTGAAAATTCAACTTCAGTTGCAACACAGTATTCTAACTAATTTAAAGCTAGAAGTTATGACACATTCATCAGAGTCCACCTTGTGACATAAGGAAGACACAGGAATAAAAACCAGAAACAACAGGAATACAAGCACCAAAATCAAAAGGCTTCTGATTAAATGTGAGATCTTAATATTTAGGTTAGATTTATGAAAGGCATCTACTTGATCTCCCTGGATTCAGTTCACAATACCATATGTAAATAGTATAGCTAGGGTGCAATCTATCACAAAAAGCACATTTTCAAGTGATCACCCTGAAGTGAAAATGGCAAGTTTCCTCTAAGTGTCTTCCCAACTGTGGCTGCCACTATGCACTCATTCCAAACCACAAACAACGATAAAAGATTTCTTGAAATTCATCTCCATCAACATTGCCATTCATTCAGTAAATATTTACCAAGCTCCTACTGTGTACCCAAGCACGGTTTTAGGCACTAGATATTAAAATACCCAAAGTCCCCTCATGAAGCCTATATTCCAGGAGTTGCTGGAACAAGTTCCTTACTCTAGATGTGATGGATGAGAGAACCTGCAAAAGTTGGGAAGAAATAAGAAAAGTAAAATAGAACTAAGGAAGAACAAAGAAGAGCCTGAAAGAGGGACTTGCCAAGTCTGAGCTTCCAGTCTGCTGAGAAAATAGAATGTTTCTATCCATACAGTTACGAGTTTCAAATTTGGAGGTGAGGAGTGGCAGGGTGGGGGATTGGAATTAAACTACACTGCCTTCATTACATACCACTGAAAAGATTTCTAAGTATTATTTTAAATTTCCAGTGGCACAAACAAATTTTCACTGGGTCTCACCTCTGGAGTGGCTCGAAGATAAATGATTCCATCCAATTCAAGGCTTTGGCCAAACTGGTTATTCATCCAGTCATGCCAGTCTTGATAAATTGTCCACTCTGTTTCATTCATGCAGTCAGATTCATACAAATTAGATGCGAAAATATACCTGAAAAAGAGAGTTCGCCAACACATAAATTATTTCAAAAAAAAAACACAAACAAACTACAAAGAAATAAAAAAGGGAAAATAATCCTACTGAATGAACACAGAACATGTTCTTAAATATAGGGGCAGATAGTGCCTTGGGCAACAGGAAAAGACAAGATTCTCTCTGTCTATAGGAAATGTGTTCTTGGCCAATGGTTCTCAATATGTGGTGTGAGGACTCCTGGAAGTCCCCGAAATCCCCCAAGAGGTTTTGTGAGAGGCCCAATTACTTCATATACTACTATCCTTGAAATAAAAGAACATATCATAACAGATTGAATATAGAAGCAAAAACAAAAATCCAGTTGTCTTCTATGAAGACATTAAGAGATTCACAAAAATGTAAAGCAATGCTACTCTCCTCACTAATCTGTTTTTAAAAAAATTGTTTTTGTCAAATGTATATTATTTATGTTACTATGTAATACGTTTATTGCTGCAAATTTTATATAAATACATTTTTATATTTCTTCATCTTAACATCTAATAACATAAATATCAATAAGAAACAGCTCTTTGGAAACCTTAATAGTTATTAAGGAAAAAAAAAGAGTCCTAAGACCAAAAGTTTGAGAGCCTCTATTCTGAGCTAACTTTTGAAATCAAAAGAATTCTAACATAAGCAGGGCAATTCTAAGGCCTCCTTAGAGATTGCTTTCTCCTTTCTCCAGATAAGATATAGATCCATATTTAACCAGGGCAGATAAGAATTTCAAAAGTGTTGGGGGGGCACTCTTTCTATTTGAATGAGATGGCCACCATATTCCTTACAGTTTCCATGGAAGCTAGGGATTACAAATGCTAGCACTACCTTATTGCCATTATTATCAGATTGTTGAGAAATTTATATGTCCATTTTCGATCTCAGATCCTCAGAGAGATTTCCACCTCTCCTATTACTTTGATTCCCAGGAAACAGAAAGAAAAAAAAGTTCAGTTTTAAGCCAAAACTCCAAACAGTTGAGTATGAGTCATGTCTACATACCTGTCACTATACACAGATCGTTCAAAAAATAATACAGGTTTCTCTGCATCTTTGAGTTTGCTATTGAGAAAGGTGAGCTGAGCTCGTATTCGACTCAGACAGGCATATGTCTGGAAGGTGAAAGACCATCTTTCAGGTTTCTCATACATCATCTGAAGAACATTCCCTCCATTTTTCTGAGATGTTGTTAGTTCCTATTTTGAATGAGTAAAAAGAAACAAAAAGCAAAGTTAATGATCAATAGGGCTATTCTAATTTTTTTAAGGTCTCAATAAGAGAAGTTGAATAAATAAATGCATCAATATTAGCAAAACCCCTTCCCTGTACTCTTTCCCACCATTTTTTTCAGATTGCTTAAGTTCTAGAAGAGTACTTAGATCTTTCTCACAAGAGGTCACAAACTAACAATCTATGGAAGAAATTATTTGTTTGACCCATACACAACTTTTTTTTTTTTTTTTGAGTCAGGGCTTCACTTTGTAACCCAAGCTGGAGAACAGTGGCACAGTCACAGCTTACTGCAGCCTCAACCTCCTGGGCTCAGGCAATCCTTCCATTTCAACCTCCTGAATAGCTGGGACAACAGCCACGCACCCCTACGCCCGGCAAACTTAAAAAAATTTTTTTTTGTAGTGATGAGGAGGTCTCGCTATGTTGTCTAGGCTGGAACTCCTGAGTTCAAGTGATCCTCCTACCTAGGCTTCCCAAATCCTGTGATTACAGACGTGAGTTGCTGAGCTCTGCCAAAAGAGGACTTTTTAAAATAATTTTTGAATTAGTTGCCAATATTTGAAGGCTAAATAATTTCACATAAAATATTTGAATTTATATCTTCTTTTTTTAAAATGGAAAAATCAAGCAATACTGTATTCCCTCTTGGCAAAAACCAGCTAGAGGCAAGTCACACATGCCTCCATTAGCTGGGATAGGTGCTGTCCAGCTTCTCAGTCCCACCATTCCTTGATGATTCTCAAAAAAGGCCTGATGTATTCATTTGGCTACTTGGCCCCTTTAGTTGAATTTGTAACCCTAATCTAATATAACACAATAGATCCTCCCCAAAATTTTGCAATTCAATAATCTTATTGTTAGAACCAATATTTTCAGTATTGAGAAAAAAAATACAAGTGTAAAATAAAAAATAAAAAACTGCAATCTTACATCTGAATTGGAAATGGTATCTAGGACACATGAATTATTTTCTTTTTCTATAAAATATACTTTTCCACCAAAGGCCTATAAACAATGCTAGCCCTATAGAAATACACATAAGTACTACCCAGATTATGATCTCTAAATACCACTTTTCGCTGAAAGGAATTAGGATTCTCTACCTGATTCTAAATCTGGGGAAGGAAACATATAAAGCGAGTTTCATATATGTTGTTCCAGAAAATAAGGAAACTCTCAAAGACTACTGGGATCATGTCAGGGCAAAAGAGTCAAATCATGGGGCTCCCACTGGTTAAAGGCAGGACAATTTGAACAACCAAAAAAAAAAAAATGTAAGGCATACATCCTCAAGTTCTCAATACTAAAAAAAAACTCTACTCATCTTTTGAGACTGCTAAGGCACCAATTAATTATTCTGGAAATGTGTAGGTAAAAGGAAAAAAAGAAAATCAAGAGTTTCATTCTGGCCTTTTCTGTAGAAATGCTTTCAGGGTAATGAAGGTGCAGATGAGGAAAAGTTCTTCTTTCCTAACGAATCCCAGCTGATAATTTCAGAAGACTTGAGAAAGAATATCACCTTTTACAACATTTACTAACATACTGCATTGAAGCAACAATTAGCAACAGATGCTAAAAAAGTTAACAGAATTTTATAAAGGATGATTAGGCTCACAACACCTGAACTAACTGACGAATTTTAACATCACAAAAGACATCCTATTGATGTAAAGAAATATATATCAGCAAAGAGGAATTGTGCCCAAAAAATAATTAAAGTAAACCTAATCAATCCTCTAGCCCTACCTACAAATTTACAGAAGATACAGAGAAATGAGAAGCATGCTAAATTTCATCACAGAAATAGTCAAAACCAGAATAAAGGAAATTATATAGAACAAATGGACCAGTTTCTTCAACAAATAAATTGCAAAAAAAATAAAATAAGAGGCAATCAGCAGATTAAAATTTAAAAGATTTATCAAAGCCAGGGGCAGTGGCTCATATCTGTAATCCCAGTGCTTTGGGAGATAGAGCTGGGAGGATGGCTTGAGATCAGAAATTTGAGACATGCTTGGGTAACAAGCAAGATCTCATCTCTACAATTTTTAAAATTAACTGGGTATAGGGCGTGCAACCAGCATTTTGAGCTTAAAGAGGGCTATGACAGCACTACTATATTCCAGCCTGGGTGACAAAGTGCGATGGTGTCTCAAGGAAAAAAAAAAGACATATCAATGTGTGCACCTCATCTGGTTCCCAATTTCAACAAATTATTTACAAATTATGAAGTAAAGGGGAAATATGAACAAAAACTAAATATAAAAACACAAAAGAATTACTAATATTTTAGATTTTTTTAAAAAAAGAACCTTTATACTTCTGGAGTTCTTTTTGAGTATTTTCTACAGATGAAATAATATAACCTCTAAGACAGATTCTTCAAAGTGTGGTAGGAAAACTTCTAGGGATCCTTGAAATCTTTTAGGCTGCATAGGAAATCTGTCTCACGATGATGTAAATATACTTAACACTACTGGGCAGTACACTTTTAAATGGTTCAGACAGTAAAGTGCGTGTTTTTTGTTTTGTTTTGTTTGAGTTGGGGTCTCACTCTGTTGCCCAGACTGGAGTGCAGTGGCCGCTCCCGGCCACCGCAGCCTCCACCTGCTGGGCTCCGGCGATCCTTCCACCTCAGCCTTCCAAGTAGCCGGAATTACAGGCATGCGCTACCACACCCGGCTGACTTTTTGATTTATTGCAGATATAAGGTCTCCCTGCCCAGGCAGGTCTCGAATCCGCGGGCTCAGGCAATCCACTCACCTCAGCCTCCCAAAGGCGCGGGATTACAGGCTGAGCCACCGAGCCCGGCTTAGTGTGTGCTTTTTATAACAATAAAAAAAGTAATCACCAAAAAAACCCATACATCTCTTTGTATTTGAAATTCCCAAAACATATCATCTCTTATGCAAAACAATCCAAAGTTTACTGTATTAAAATAACCTAGAAAACCAATCCTGATTCATCACATGATTATAAAAAAATTATTTATAAAAACACAAATGTGCAAACTAAAACTGAATTTTTAAAACTGTAATAAAAGTTTCAGCATTGAAAATTCAGTTAGTATTTTTTTAAAGTTTGAAAACAGAGGTGATAAGCGAGAAGAGAAGGAAAAAGGAAGATTCATGCCAGGAAGACCTGTCATGGGCAAGTTTCTCCAAAGCAAACAAAAAAAACCGCTGAAGATATTAGTTTTTAATCTCTTAGTTTAATAATGTATCAAATTAGAAAATTAACAGTAAGCCAGGATAATATTTTCTGGTTCTTCGGGATAACCTAAGAGTTCACATAAAATATTTTCTTTTAATCTTATGCATGAAATTTAAGACAAATTGTTGAGGTTTCTGTATGCAGTTATAAATATTAAGAAAGAAATACATATCAAAAATTGATCCAAAGTTTCCCAGGCTGGTCTCGAACCCTCGGGCTCAGGCAATCCACTCACTTGCCTTGGCCTCCCAAAGTGCTGGGATTACAGGCTGAGCCCCGAGTCCGGCCTGAATATATTTTAATAATAACAATTCTAAAGAACTCGGCCAGGCACAGGGGTGCACGCCTATAAACCCATAACTTTGGGAGATCAAGGCATGGACAACACAGTGAGACCTGGTCTCCACAAAAAGAAATTACTATAATCTGTTATATAAGCACATAGTTGTCACTCTCAACGACCTACCTGGACTCCCTGGGCTGTGGGGTGGGGGCAGGGAGGGTGGGGCAGCCCTGACCCAGGACCTTACTGGGCCTGGGATGGGTCTGGGGGTGGGGCGAATGGGGTGGGCATGGGAAGGGTGGGGCACGGGGGCCAAAAAATAAAGAAGGAAAAAAAACTGATCCAAAATATAACACACATCATTTTGACAAAATTGAATGTTAATTATATCAAGTTTTCCCCTCTGAAAAATAGCCATATAAAAAATGTGAATGCCTAAGAGTTAAACTACAAGAAGTAAAAATTGGTAGGACATTTCTAGAAAGCAGTTTAGCTACATTTATTTTTTTAAAAGCCTGTACTTTTTGGACCAATAAATTCCACTTTTGAAAATTTATTCTAAATAAACTAGAGCAAGTAAGTTATAATTCCACTATTGCTAGGCATTTACATTCAGCAAATAACAGTATACATATACAATAAATTAGGCTGCCTTTAAAAATCATTTATGGTACATTTTTAATGATAATTTTAATTGCCTTTACATAGGTAACAGGGCAGGGAAGCAAAGGACAAAATTATATACTTTTTTGTTAAGCAAGGGCTGCAGTTACTTCTGGGTAATAAGGTTATAGAAATGTTTTATTCCCCTTTTTTGATAAGCTCTGATATTTTATTAACTTGCAATAGTTAACAGGTTATTACTTCATAATATTAAAAAATTATGTATTCACCCACCAAACTGGATACAATAAATTAATTATCTCAACCATACAAAAGATACATAGAGTGGTGGGATTATGAACAATTTCCATTTTGCTCTCTATTATTCATATCCATAGTCACTTCATGAGAGAATACTACACTGTCTTATAGAAGTATAGATTATTGCCAAGATAAGTGAAAAATAAAAATATCAAGAAATAAAATCACTTACCTTTTAATTCTAGGTCTAACCTTTGTAAACATTGCAAAAGAGTCCAATTAAGTTCAATCAAAAAAGATCAGAGTCTACCAAACAGCATAATTATAACAGCCAGCAAAAGTTACCAGGTAATTTCAGAAGGTACAAGTGGAAGTATTTTATCAAGCATGCCTAAGTAATTTTCAAGAATGACTTATTAAAAGCAAAAAATATGCTAGTATTTCACAGACAAGTATATTTTTCAGTTACTATCTTTTCAATGGCTTCTTAGTGGTAAGAAGTATTGGATAAAAGTAAAATAGTCTCATGCCTGTAATCCCAGCACTTCGGGAGGCGGAGGAGAGAAGATTGCCTTAGTCCAGGGGTTCGACACCAGCCTGAGCAAAAATGGCTAGACCTCATCTCTACAATAAATCAAAAAATTAGCTGGGTGTGGTACACACCTGTAGTTCCAGCTACTTGGAAGACTGAGGTGGAAGACCTGCCTGAGTCCAGCAGGTCAAGTCTGAGATAGATGTGAGCATGCCACTGCAGTCCAGCCTGGGCGACAGAGTGAGACTTCCACTCAAAAAAAAAAAAAAAAAGTAAAATAGTACTAGTAGTATATATGTCAATTAACCCGATTTAACAATTCCATAAAGTATACATACTTTAAAACATCATATTGTACACCATAAATATATGTATATTTGATGATATTTTTTATATATTTTTATCTGCTGATTAAAAACTAAAAGTTTTTCTTAAATGTTTTAATTTTAAAAAAATAAAATAGTGCTCTACAATTAATAACAATGATCTCCCAAAATAATTCAGCACAATGGAGAAAAAAAAGAGGGCGACATCTTCCTAACAGTCTGTGTATCTCAAGAATAAGCTAAAAGGAAGCAATTAAATCAAACGTTGGTGCTGGGCACAGTGGCTCACATCTGTAATCCCAGCACCTTGGGAAGCTGAGGCAGGAGGATTGCTTGAGTCCAGGAGTTTGAAAGCAGCCTAAGAAACATAGCAAGACCTTGTCTTTAAAAAAAAAAAAATTAAAAAATTAGCTAGGCGTGGTAGTGCACACGTGTAGTCTCAGCTATGTGAAAGGCTGGAGGGGAGGACTGTTTGAGTCCAGAATTTCAAGGCTATGCTGAACTGTAATCATGCCACTGCACTCTAGCCTGGATGACAGAGTGTGACCCTGACAAAAAAAATAAAAAATAAAAATAAATCAAAGTGTTGGGCCTAAATAATAACATAAATCACCAACTCATACATTATTATTTGAAATAAACTTTCAATACAAAGACTGAGTGGCATGTTTTAAAGATTATCTTACCAGGGGAGGGGAGAGGAAAGAAGATTACATTATTTTCTTAGGTACTTTGCCTCTTATTTTGCCAAAATTAGTGGTAGCTTATCAACAATACAGTAACAATTCAGCCACTAGGTGGCAGGTTAAAAAACAGCTATGACAAAACAAAAGCTAAGAATACAAATGCACAACGAGTTATTAAGGGAAGAGTTACTAAGGAAAGAGGTACTGACGATCCAACTCTTCACATTCTACAAATGCCAACAAGTATGATCAAATGGCTAACATCCAAACAGGACTGGCCTTACCGGATTGGATCTGAAAATAGTTCACTTTTCATTGTTGATAGCATTCTTAGAAAGTTGAGATTTAAACAGTAGGTGATTCATACTATAACCCCAAAAAACACATAGAATGAGTAGAGAAGGGTTCCAGGATGAAAAAAAGAAAATCTCACTTCTTGAGTCTAGTGGAAGAAAATATTTAAAGACTCTGAGAAATCACTCATCCACTCACTCTCATATTCCACAACCTAATGCCCCAAAATACTATTCCCACACTGTCTGAAATTCTAACTAGAAGTATAGTAGACTAACAACGTAGTAGCTTTCAATACACACAAAATGACTAAAGCTATTAAAGAATGATCAAAATCCAACAAAGATAATCAAACTGCGACATCACGGAGATCACAATGAACTGTCTGATGAAAGAATATGTTACTAATAGGACACATGCATGCTAGTTGTAAAGAATGGCCAGCATGGCATTTTGACTCTAGTACATGGAAAGAAAATACCCTAGCCCATAAACATGAATATCAGATTCATGAAGTCACAGGTTTTCAAATAAAGACAGACACATCAGTGTGTCATAGTCTGATACATGATCTAATTGACATAATCTAACTAATTCCTCTGGGCTCCAATTCCAAACTCAACAGACAACCTTATTACTGTAAATTGTCTTCCCATGTGTATCAACACAATGCTTCCAACCTCTCCTCTGCAATGTAACTAAAAGGTTCAATGTATTCCCAACACTAACAGTGATTCACTAGGACGATGATTTTCAACCAGGAGGCATCTCATATATTTGAGCCCCTAAGGCATTGTTTGTTATTTTAAAATACACCACACATTCTTGAGATCTTTATTTTAAAATGCACCCAAATTCTTGATATTTTTGTGTGTATGTGCAGTTATGGAATACATGAAAAATTCAAGGTGTCCATCACCCAAGAACAATACATTTTTGTTTAGTCATGCTACTCTGCCATCAAACACTGAGTTAGTTCTTCTTACGTATGTCTGTAGCCTTTAACCCACATCTTTTCATCTTTCCCATTTTCCCTGCACTCACCCTGTCCAGTCTCTATTTTTCTACTCTCTACCTTCATGTGTTCAAATTTTTAGCTCCCACAAAGATTCTTATGAGTTTCTCCACTGGTTTGGAATTATGTGCCTAAAAGGCAAGGGACTGATCTAAATTCAGTGACTCTTAACGATTACATTTCTTTCTGCAAATTAAAATGTTGGGCATTTTGGTTTTACATATCAGTTTCTGTGCCGTTAGTTAATGTGTGGTATGCTGAGAGTCAAATGACAATTGTGTCCAAAGGACCTTAAATAGAGTGCCATGTATACAGCTAGCTGAGACCAGAGTCACAGGCAGTGAAAGAATTCACCAAGACAGTTGTGAATTAAGAAAGGCAGATTTAGGCTGGGCGTGGTGGCTAACGCCTATAATCCCAGCACTTTGAAAGGCCGAGGTGAGAGAATCGCCTGAGCCCGTGGGTTTGAGACCAGCCTGGGCAACTTGGCAGACCTCATCTCTACAATAAATCAAAAAATTAGCTGGGTGTAGTGGCATGTGCCAGTGGTTCCAGATACTTGGAAAGCTGAGGGAGAAGAATCGCCTGAGCCTAGCGGGTAGAGGCTGTGGTGGCTAGGAGCGTGCCACTGCACTCCAGCCTGGGCGACAGAGTGAGACTCTGACTCAAAAAAGAAAGGCAGATTTATTAAAGGCAAGATACATTGCAAGCCGGGCTCGGAGGCTCAGCATGTAATCCCGCGCCTTGGGAGGTTGAGGTGAGTGGATTGCCTGAGCCCGCGGATTCAAGACCCGCCTGGGCAACTTGGCAAGACCTCATCTCTACAATAAATAATTTTAAAAAAATTAGCCGGGCATGGTAGCACGCGCCTGTAATTCCAGCTACTTGGAAGGCTGAGGTGGAAGGATCACCGGAGCCCAGCAGGTAGAGGATGCAATGGCTGGGAGTGGCCACTGCACTCTAGTCTGGGCAATAGAGTGAGACTCCAACTCAAAAAAAAAAAAAAATACATTGCAAGGAAGTAACAGGCAGTGTAGCAATGGGAAGGCTGTCTGCTATCTGCCAAGAGGCAGGAACTAGAAGGAAGTTTTATAGGACTATGCTGGGGAGTTAACATGACGCACAAGGGGTCTGGAGAGGGAAGTTAGCTATGTGCTGTTCAAGGGGTCTGGAGGACGGTTGATTGATTGTGGTGATCTGTTCCTTAAGACAGGGTCAATTTACAGCAATGGTTAACTGCTTTTTGTAACATTTACAGTAGTCACCCGAACTTTAGTTTACAACAATGATTTACAGCAGTCAGCAAGCTTTTTGAACTCTTACTATGGTCAGTAAGTTTCTTGCAACATCTGTAAATCTCACTCTTGAGATTTCTTTCCTCAGTTTAATTTATCCACTTGTTGCTGCCTATTGGGGCCTTATATTTTTCCACGTGGAGGTCACCTAATCCAATCTAAGAATCCCCTCTATATCTCTGACATTGGTTTAATCTGGTTAGCTTCTACCATGCCTGAAAAAAACTGCATTGATAACTGACCCCAGAAATGAGGGGAAAAAAGGTGCTTTCAGAACTCAACCCTCTCATTTCATAAGGTAAGCAAATTTGAGTAGGCACTTCAGTAAAAGGATTTAAAAAATGAGAGAAGACCCAGAAAAAAATGGGCAAAAAAACCTAAATAGGAACTTCACAAAAGAAATCCAAATGACTAGTAAAGGGAATGGAACCTCATTAGCAATCAGGGAAGTGCAAAGAAAAAAATAAAAAGAGTCAGGGTGGTGGCTCACTCCTGTAATTCCAGCACTTTGGGAGGCTGACACAGGAGGATGACTTGAAGCCAGGAGGTTGAGATCAGACCAACAAAGTGAGACCCTTTCTCTACGTACAAAAATTTTTTTTAAAATAAATAAATATTAAGCAGATTAGCAAAAAATTAGGAAGTCAGAAAATACTAAATGGTGGCAAAGACATGAACTGAATGAGGGTTTGATTACACTGTGAAGAGAGAAAATTGGTAAACCCCTTTGGAAACAGACATCATAAGCATATGCCACCACCCAATAATTTTACTTTTTATTCCTAGAGAAACCCTTGTATGTATGTATCAGAATTCATGTTCGGAGCAATGTCGTCTATAATAGTAACTAAACTGAAACCACTCAAAATCAGAGGTATAAAATGGACAAACAGTGATATGTGGATAAAATTAAATACTATATAGCAATGAAAATAAACAAGCTCCAGCTGCATGTAACAATGTGGACAAATTCATAAATTTATTAAGGAAAAGGAGCAAGAAGAAAAAGAATGCAAGCAGAATAATTCCATTATATAACATTCAAAAACAAATAAAATTAAATTTTACTGCTTAGAAATATGTTTATGTATGGTCAAACAATATCTAGAAAGCGGGAAAATTATTATCACAAGAGTATGCCAGTGATTACTTCTAGCAGAGTAGTTATCCTAGGGAAAGAGATATTATGATTGGAAAAGGACAGAGACTTCTGGAATGATGATGTTCTAATTTTTTTTATCTGGATAATAGTTAAAGACATAAGCTATAAAATTGTTCTTGAAATGGTACATAGGTTCCATACCCTTTTCTACAGATATTTCACATTTAAAAAAAAAAGAAATAAATAAACTTACCAATTTATTTTTATTTTTATTTTGAGTTGGAGTCTCACTCTGTCACCCAGACTGGAGTGCAGTGGCTGCTCCCGGCCACCGTAGCCTCGACCTGCTGGGCTCCAGCGATCCTTCACCCTCAGCCTTCCAAGTAGCTGGAACTACAGGCGCGCGCTACCACGCCTGGCTAATTTTTGATTTATTGTAGAGATGAGGTCTCGCCAAGTTGCCCAGGTGGGTCTCGAACCCGCGGGCTCAGGCAATCCACTCACCTCGGCCTCCCAAAGTGCTGAGATTACAGGCTGAGCCACCGAGCCCGGCCCTTACCAATTTTAAAATTCTACTGAAGGCTAAACCCTGCTTTTCCTCACAAATCAGATGTAAAACATAAATTTCTTAAGAAATGGGGTCTATATGGGAAGAATATCCCTTTAAGATTTAGTCCTGAATATTCTAAGGACTGGGGTGTACTGAGGATTTACTGCTGGATATTCTAAGAATTGGGTATACTGAGTTGGGACCCAGGAGCAAAGTTAACTACGCTTGGTCAATAGAAAATGTGTAGGAAGGTATTTTTGGTTATTCAAAACCATATATCCTCAAAGTTTACAGAGTATCTTGCTAGTGATTCCTCTTTTGGTATGTGATTTCCATTTAAAATACTCAGTTATTATTCCCAGAATTCCTCATACCAATAGTTAAACTTTTAAAAAAAGACTTTTTTCAATACTCAGATCAAAGGTATGTTTCTAGCATACGTTTCCATTTTTAAGGTTTATGCTTTATTGCTTTCGATTTCAATTCACATTTCTCCAGAAATGAAAATTGCTTAAAAAACTCTCTCACACACACACAACGAAAAATTTTGCCATTAAAAAATGAAATGTAACTCTGTTTTCACTTTATGTTTCATTTGCAATGCAGAATGGAAAAGCACTGGAAATTTGAAACTTGTGCCCAGAGTGAAAGTCTGGCAAGAATGAGCGTACAAAGAAATCACAGATAAGTGACAAAAGGCTTAAAAGGTAAACTGATAAAACTCAGTTATGGGATAGTCTTTTTTGTTTTTCTTGTTTAATTGTTTTTAAATAAATTGTGAAAAGCCACTCAAGGAATTTAACATGTAACTAAATTTTTAAAATTTTGTCATTAATTTTTTAACTTTTTCAAAACTCTCAAACTTTGCTTAGATGCAGTGAAGTATATTGCATCGGTGAATGTTTACACATGGAGTCCTCTTTCATATAGAACACTCTCTCAGTGTTCTTGGATAACTGATTCTAGAATTCCCTTGGATACTAAAATCCACAGATGTTTGGGTCCTTTATATAAAATGGTGTCGTATTTGCATATAACATATGCACATGCTCCCATACAGTGTAAATCATCTCTTGGTTACTTATAATACCTAATACAATAAAAGTGTTATGTAAATAGTTGTAATATTGTATTGGTTTTTGCTTGTATTATTTTTATTGTTGTATTGTTACTTATATTTTTTTCCAATTATTTTTGATTAATGGTGGTTGAATCCACAGATGCAGAACCCATAGATATGGAGGGTCAACTACATATATATATGTATATTTATTTTTAAATATACATTGCTTGAATCCAGGAGTTCAAGACCAGCCTGGGCAACATGATGAGACTTCATCTCTCCAAAAATTTGTTTAAATGAGGATGTGGTATATATTGCCCAGATGAAGATACAGAGTTAAAGCTAGATTTGAAAGTTTTATCAAAAAAGAAAACAAAGTCAACAGATTAAATCTACTGGCTCTTTTTTAATTTTTAAATTTTCTTTTCTTTTCTTTTTTTTTTTGAGTTGAAGTCTCACTGTGTGCTCAGGCTGAAGTGCAGTGGCATGATTACAGGTTACCACAGCCTCCTTAGTAGCTGGGATTACAGGTACATGCCACCACATCCAACTCATTTTATTTATTTATTTATTTATTTGAGTTGGAGTCTCACTCTGTCACCCAGGCTGGAGTACAGTGGCACATTAACGGCCACTCCAGAGTCGACCTGCTGGGCTCTAGTGATCCCTCCACCTCAGCCTCTCAAATTGCAGGAATATGCTACCACACCCAGCTGATTTTTTTTTTTAGTTGTAGGTCTCGCCAAGTTGTCCAAACTGGTCTCGAACCTGCAGGGTCAGGCAATTTACTCGTCTCAACCTCCCAAAGTGCTGGAATTACAGGCTGAGTCACTGAGCCCAGCTCATCCAGCTCATTTTTAAAAAAATTCTTGTAGAGATGAGGTCTCATTATGTTGCCCAGGTTAAGGCTAGTCTCAAACTCCTAGATTCAGGCATTCCTCTCACCTTGGTGCCTCAAACTGCTGGGATTACAGGCATGAGCCACTGGTCCTGGCTCTACTGGCCCTTTAAACCAAAAGGTCTTTTATTTTATTTACTTAAAATTGTACTTTCATACCTCAAATTCATCTTCAGTACCCTGAAGACTGCACCATCTGGCAATAGGTTCGAGAACTGCTTCCCAATCCTCACAGACTTGTTTAAGGATATTCAAAAATGTTGACTTTCCTGCACCTGTTGTGAGAGGAAAGGTAAAATTGAGGAAGACAATGTGTCAGAAAAAAAGCATGTTTTCAGATTTTACAAGGTTTATAACAGCAAAAATATAATAACACCCAAAGCATTCGATGTTCTAAACTTTCCCATTAGGGTTTTTTTTTAAATGAAAATTAAAAGGCTCCCTGCCCAATTACAATAAGCAAATTTTTTGTTATTATTTTTAGTTTAACAAAACCATAAAGCAGAGGAATTAAAAACTTGGTGAAATTTAAGCAAGATGTTATAGCAGAAAAAAAAATTCCACTCCCAGATTAACTTTCCTCAGTCAAGCAATTAGAGACAAATTTCTGGGAAGAGGCTAAAGCTATTCTACCATTTTACTAGGTGTGGATTTTAGGCAAGTCCTTGAACCTCTGAGTCTATTTCCTCATAATACAATGGAGATAATATTATTCTCCTCGTGGAAATTGTTCTGACAACACCTTTTACCACAGTGACAGTCATTCCAGATTCTTGCATTTTCAAAAATTTCTTCTCTACTAGCTCCATTCCCCCAGTCTACAAACAAGCTCAGTTCTCTTCCATCTAAAATCAATTAAGAAGCAACCAAATAATAAAATCAAATTAAAAAAAATTTTTTTTGAATCAGAGTCTCACTCTGTAGCCCAGGCTGGAGTGCAGTGGCACACTCATGGCCACATGGCCACCAGTCTTGACCTGTTGGGCTCAGGCAATCTTTCTGCCTCAGTCTTCCAAGTAGCTGGACCCACAGGCACATGCCACCACACCTGGATAATTTTTTGATTGGTTGTAGAGACAAGGTCTTGCCACATTGCCCAGACTGGTCTTGAACCCATGGGCTCACACAATCCTCTCGACTCCACCTCCCAAAGTGCTGGAATTACAGGCATGAGCCACCGCGACCACCTTATAAAATCAATATAAAGATGCATCTGGCCGGATGGTGGCTCACGCCTATAATCTCAGCACTTTGGAGGCCGAGGTGAGAGGATTGCCTGAGTCCATGGGCTCAAGACCAGCCTCAGCAACTTGGCAAGACCTCATCTCTACAACAAACCAAGAAAAATTAGCCAGGCATGATCTCATCTCTACATGCATTCCTGTAGTTCCAGATACTTGGAAGGCTGAGGCAGAAGGACCGCCTGAGCCCAGCAGGCTGCAGTGGCCATGAGTGCGCCACTGCACTCCTGCCTGGGCGACAGTGAGACTCCAACTCAAGAAAAAAAAAAAGAAGAAGATGCATCTGCCATGCCTAGGGTTTTAGAATGGGAAATAGTATGACTATTACTATATGACACAAATAGGCTTTATGACTAAAAGAAATTATAAAAACATTTTTGCATAGTACTTCCTACAAGTAATAGCCATGTTTTCTTTAAGTTTTCTGTTATACTATCATGGTTCGGTACACCATGTACTCTTTTAGACCCTTAAAAAAAAGCAAAAGTACTTTACTTTTCTTTGATTATTCACTATTTTCTGAGATATGCAGTGGGGGGGAGGAAAACAGTTCGTGTGTAATAAGAACATATTATGTTTATTATTTTAAAAAATACCCAGGAATACATTATATTTAATAGTAAAGACAGTCTTGACTTAAAATCTAACAGGGTGCAGCAATACTCCTAATGACCACCACACCCTTTATATCTGAAGTCACCAACTGTGGTTATATTACACATCTCTGGTCAGCATAATGTTCTCTCTCTCTTCCCCCCCCCCACACAAACATACAAATAACGTCACTACACTTACAAGCAAAGCTTCCTCTTCCTTATAAATTGGATCCAAGAGAGCAAAAATAATTTACCTTTAACTTGTAGAACTATATTCAAAACTAGGACATTATACAGGGCAATAGAAAATAAGAAAAAACTGGAAAAACTTTTTAAAATCACACATAGCAAAAAAAAAGGAAGAGGGCGGTAAAGAAAGTGACACAGAGTCAGTTGAGAAGCAAAACACAGAAGTCAGTCAGGCATGGTGGCTCATGCCTATAATCCCAGCACTTTGGGAAGCCAAGGCAGGAGGATCACTTGAGGCCAGGAGTTGAGACCAACCTGGGCAACATAGTGAAACCTCATCTCTACAAAAATATCAAAGAATTGGCCAGCTGTGACAGCATACAGATATTAAGTCCCAGTTACTCAGGAGGCTGAAGCAGATGGATCGCCTGAGTCCAGGAGGCTGAGCTGCTGTGAGCCATCATCATGTCACTGTACTCCAGTCTGGGCAATGAGACTCTGACTCAAAAAGATAATTAAGTTAAAGGTAATTCATTAATTATGCCAATGCTGTCATACAGAAATGCAGCCCAGTGTTACCAGATTCCTCATATTTTTCAAAAGGGACCAAGAATCTAGATGTTTGTAGGATATCTCAAACATTTTAAAAGCTAGGCACAAATTATAATTTTTTTCAACCAGTGCAAGCCAGGATGGTACAATTGTAGGCCATCAGCTCACAACTCCTTTCAGTGTAGGAAATGAGGAAGTCAGTAAAAAATTGTAACCAGGGGATAACACAGTGGCATTTGCATATAGGAAGACCCCACTGGAGTAGTGAAGAGAAACTGGAGATGGGGTGATACGTTAGGAAATTATTTCAGATGCTGGGAAGATTAAAGATGCTTGGGGGGAAGTGGGTTTCTAAATATGTGTTACTAACTGAATTTGAAAGAGGGAAGTGGAATTAATCTATTGTGGTATTCATCTGAAAGGCTGTTCATTCAAATTTACTTTTGAGATGGTTTTGTTCAACTACTTTCTCCTGTCTTTACATATATGGTCTTCTTTATCCATTAAGTAGCTATGAGGAATTGTACTAGCAAACATGCACCCTCAAAAAACATATACTGCTAAAAGGAAGTAAGGGTCCAATAATATAGTGCCTTAATACTGAAGCAATAAAATAAGAAGTCCTCTCTGAGTGTATGTTCTATTCTTTTGAATGGTTAAAGCATCCATTTGCCTTGCCCTTTTCAAGGAGGTACAACGTTTTGAATGTAGTATGAATTTTAAAACGTGTACTGTATGCATGAATGACCACCACCTGGAGCCAAAAGAAAAAAATGTCAATCAAGACAGGAAGTGTTAGCTAGAGGTTTCCTGTGTCAGGAAATACAGAAGAATCAGAAATTCATACGTATCTTGCAAAATGATAGGCATTGCATAACCTGCCCCCATCTGAGTTAAGAACAGTAATGTAGCTGGGCTCGGTGGCTCAGCCTGTAATCCCGCGCCTTTGGAAGGCTGAGGTGAGTGGATTGCCTGAGCCCGTGGGTTCGAGACCCGCCTGGGCAGCAAGACCTCATCTCTACAATAAATCAAAAAATCAGCTGGGCGTGGTAGCGCATGCCTGTAATTCCAGCTACTTGGAAGGCTGAGGCGGAAGGATCGCCTGAGCCCAGCAGGTCAAGGCTGCGGTGGCCGGAAGCGGCCACTGCACTCCAGTCTGGGTGACAGAGTGAGACTCCAACTCAAAAAAAAAAAACCAAAAAAACAAAAAAAAGAACAGTAATGTAGCTGGGCGTTGTGGACCACAGCTATATAGTACCAGCTACTTGGGAGGCTGAGGCAGGAGGATCGCAGGAGTACAGGAGTTCCAGGCTGCAGTGAGCTGTGAAGGAGCCACTACATTCCAGCCTGAGGAACAGAGTAAGATCCTAACTCAAAAAAAGAAAACCCCAAAGCAGGCAGTTTCTTTCACCTGTGACAGCTCTGGCATGTCACTCTTTTTTCTCTCTTCTCTAATAAACATCGTTTAAAAACTTAGAAAAAAAAAGAGCAGAAACATGAGTAGTCTTTTGTGAGAAATAAGAATGGTGATTTATTATCAGATTGGAGCCTAGCTTATCTTGGGTTCTCAAGATGGTGTCTACATGCTTTGTGCTTCTCTTTTGTTGATTCACTTCCTCCTTCTTTGTTTCCTTTTTGCAGGTTTTTTACTTTGGTGGGCTTCATGTTTAAACTTTTGGCAGGATCCAAACAGAATGATTCTGTAAGTCAATCAGCAAATAGGAAATGCAAATGAAATGATTCTGTAAGCCAGTCAAAATGTGTCAGGTAGACAGCATATGAGAAAGCCTGTAACTTCGGCAGTACTCCTCCAATAAGGAACCAGGAGAAGGACCTGTGTTTTAGGTATAAAAGTGCTGGTTCTAGCTGGACTCGGTGGCTCAGCCTGTAATCCCAGCACTTTGGGAGGCTGAGGTGAGTGGATTGTCTGAGCCCGTGGGTTCAAGACCCATCTGGGCAACCTGGCGAGACCTAATCTCTACAATAAATCAAATAAAAATTAGCCAGCTGTGGTAGTGCGTGCTTGTAGTTCCAGCTACTGGAAGGCTGAGGCAGATGGATAGACAGAGCCCAGCAGGCCGAGGCTGCAGTGGCCACTGCACTCCAGTTTGGTTGACAGAGTGAGACTCCAACTCAAAAAAAAAAAAAAAAGTGCTGGCTCTTCCTGCTCCCATGTGCCTGCCGACCAAACACCTGCCCAATCTTGCAAGACTATCATTAAAGTCTCGCTTCTGCTGCACTCTACATCTCTGTGTCCATCCTGTGATTTTGGACAGGTTAATTCATTTCTCACAATTTGGGGGCTCATCCGGGATACTCTGCATCTGTGGGAGGGGGACTCCAGCAGAAGGGAAGACACGTCCCACCTGACTTCAGGTGGCCTACTCTGCTTGGGTGTCTTCACTACTCATGGGACTACAGATATGCCTGAGACTATTGTTCCAAAGGCAGTAAAAGTGACACAGAAAAAAGGGAAGCAGGCACCAAGGCAACCAGGCAACCTCTTGCATGAGCCAAGGTAGGAAAAATTGGACTATAAGTACTGCCTTGGTGGTTGGGGCATTCTAAGAGGTTGAGTGTGTGTGTGTGACTAAGACATATCACAGATATAAAGCGAGTCCCAATCCGCGGTTCCGTCTTCCCAGAGAGAAACCACTGGAGGTGGATGAAGTGATTCAGAGTGTGCAAGAAACCCCCCAGTAAGAGGGGATGAGTGCATAGGTAAATTCAGGCACGGGCACCAACCAGGGAATGCGAGAAACTCCTAGTAAGTGGGATTGAGTATTCAAGTTAGCCAAGAATAGGGAATAAAAATTCTTGGCCTAGGGAACCCAACCAAGGGTGAGAAAAAAATTCTCCCTCAAACATTACCCCAGCAGTCCATTGGGGAAATGTAGAAGTCTTGAGGGGACAGCCCTTGTACCAAGAACAAGGGGAATGATTAGGAGGGTTGCCATGTCCATATGGAAAAGGGAACACTCTCCAGGGCTGGGCATTCAGCCAGCCCAGTAAAAGTACCTAGATGTAGATCCTGGGTGAGACAATAATGATCAAGAGGATTCAACAAAATGCAGGATCTGAGGGGGTTGATAATTAAGGGAATCAGAGAATCAGCCCCGAGGTTTCAGGATGCCTCTGAGGCTCAACAAGAGAAGAGAAAACTCCAGCGGCCCATCAGAGACCTGGTAACAATGAACCTGACAACACCCCAGGTGAATGTTAGGGTACTGGAACCCAAATTAATTTCTTAATTAACACAGGTGCAAGTTTGGTTCTGGCCATCCATGTTGGAATTATAAATTTCAGAGTCTAAATAGTTAATCTGCAACTACAGGATTAAATAGAGGCTTCTAAACCCTATCTGTTTCTCTCTTCTGCCTGCTTTGAATCTCCTAGCAACGAAGCTACTGGTGTTGGAATAAGCTCACTATTTCAAGGTTAAATTTTTAAAAATGTTTTTCTTACACAGCTCAGCCAGTTCTAACTAAAATGTAATCATTGAAAACTTTTTTAAAACTGAAGAAAAAGCCGGCTTGGTGGCTCAGCCTGTAATCCCACGCCTTTGGGAGGCTGAGGTGAGTGGATTGCCTGAGCCGCGGGTTCGAGACCCGCCTGGGCAGCGAGACCTCATCTCTACAATAAATCAAAAAATTAGCCGGGCGTGGTAGTGCATGCCTGTAATTCCGGCTACTTGGAAGACTGAGGTGGAAGGATCACCGGAGCCCAGCAGGTTGGGGCTGCACTGGCCGGCAGCCGCCACTGCACTCCAGTCTGAGCGACAGAGTGAGACTCCAACTAAAAAAAAAAAAAAGCTGAAGAAAAAGCCGGGTTCGGTAGCTCAGCCTGTAATCCCGCGCCTTTGGGAGGTTGAGGTGAGTGGATTGCCTGAGCCCGCAGGTTCAAGACCCGCCTGGACAGTGAGACCTCATCTCTACAATAAATCAAAAAATCAGCCGGGCGTGGTAGCGCGCGCCTGTGGTTTCAGCTACGGGGAAGGCTGAGGCGGAAGGATAGCCGGAGCCCAGCAGTTCGAGGCTGCGGTGGCCGGCAGCGGCCACTGCACTCCAGTCTGGGCGACAGAGTAAGACTCCAACTCAAAAAAATAAATAAATAAAAAATAAAAATAAAACTGAAGAAAAAAAAGCTTAAATAGTTTTATAAAAATTAAACTGCCATGGAGACTGCTTTATCCCAATTGTGGTCCACAGTCTTTATTGGACTGCCTATTGGGGGAAACAAATTCTAATTTTGTCAAAAATATAAATTGAATTCAGGTGTCCTTTGTAAAATGGTAAGTTTGTTGCTATTTCATGGCTGAAGTTTAGAGGTAAAGGTTGCTAAATCTTTGTGTGTATATATGTATGTTTGAATGTGTTTGCATGTATGTGCATGTTACATGTCTTGTCCAGCATGGTACCAAATTGGCTTCTAAGTAAATGAGTACTGATAAAGTAAATAAATACATATAAATGCTTTCCAAGTTCATGTGACTTTAATGATCTTTGGTGAATAAAAATGGTTTCAAAATTATTAATAACATGAAAAGTGTTTTTGGAATTGTCAGCATACATTTTTGTCTGAGTCTACTAATTAAGTAAGTTTTGTATTTGCCCCTGCTAGATGTTTTAAATATCAGGATTTGACATGAAAGTTATAGGACTATAAACCTAATCAAAACCAGTATGATATTTGTTAGTATAAATGTTTTTCTACAAGTTTAAGTAATTTAAAATTGTTGGTTTAAAAAAAAAACCCCAACTAAACCTTCTGAATTATCAGTAAAATGTTCATGTATTTAACTTTAAGGTTCTTACTTAGGCAACGCCTGATGTTCACAGGCTTTAAAGGTGATTAGCCAGATGACAACTTAAGATAATAACTGGCCCTAAGATCTCAGTTTTCTGAAGTAATTAAGCAAACTGCTATAAATAATAAACTAGGTAAATATGAATAAAATAATGCTTATGGATATACTCTTCAAGTCATTTGAAAATCTTAAAATTGTTTTAGAAGCACATTAAATGTCTGGGTTACTTTCAATGAACAAAACGTTGTAATATAGAAAAATATTTCTAACATTATGTAAAGGGTCTCATCTATAAACTATTAATATCTAACAGATAATTCAGAATTTCTTGTTTCCTAGGTTTTCACTAAAATTTTAGGTTATTTTATGTGATCTGAAGATTATTTAAAAAGTTATTGGGCAACCCCTTTGGGTCTCCTCCCACTGTGGGAGCTTTTCTGTCCTCAATAAATCCTGCTTTCTCAAAAATAAATAAATGAAAAATAAAAGGTTATTTATTAAAAAAGGAAAAAACCAGTAAGCAGAAGAGAAAGATATAAAAAGAGTTATGGATATAAAGGTGCATTTTTGGTAAGGAAAGTTATAAGGGAAAAAGAATAATTTTGTATTATAAAATTTTGTCCTAAAGTAAAATAACTGGCTATTTAGGAAAGAGGGAAATACAAGGCAAAACAGAGTCCAAGCATGTCATCAATCGTATGTGGAAGTCAGGATAAAGTTCACAAAGGGGAATTTATGAAGAAATGTTGGTATATGATTAAGTTGGTTACAACTTTTTCTCTAGTCCTAACTGCTGTTATGGCTTGAAAGGTTTTTAATTACTTAGGAAACTAAGCTTTAAAAGGATTGAAGTTTTTTTTAACATCATCATTTTGTATAGAGAAAAATCTTGCATGGTACATTTTCGTCCTATAATAAAATGACTGGTCATTAAAAAAAAAAAAAAAAAAAAA
>NW_007250773.1:754805-758883 GCF_000164805.1 Carlito syrichta | reverse complement strand
TCCAGGCTGCAGTGGCCAGGAGCGGCCACTGCACTTCAGTCTGGGTGACAGAGTGAGACTCCAACTCAAAAAAAGAAGAAGAAAAAAAAAAAAAATATATATATATATATATGACAAAAATAAAAGGCTCAAGCACGTTAAAAAATGGTATAAATATGTCAAAAATGGTATGTTAAAGGTTTGTGGAAAAAAGTAACTTACAATGACCTGCAATCCTGTGCTTTAGCGAAGTTTAATACTTAAACTCTTCAAGTTCTTAATTCAGTCTCTCTAGGGTGGGGTTAAAACAACAATAACAACAACAAAACAGGCTTCAGAAGCCACATCTACCCCACACCCACCTCCTGAACTGTCTGCAGACCAGTTTGGAGACCTGGTACGAATTAAGTCCTGAAGGAAGATCAACTTCAGGCCAGCTGGGAAAGCCCTTTATCAAGTACTCCTGACCACTGAGACCACCATACAGACAGCAGAAAAGGGATGGACTAATTATACATGTGTTAAGGGACCAAGAAAGGACTTAATAATGGGAGGGGAAGAAAAATGGTGGTAGGTGCATGCCCAGAAAACCTAACTGTAGTTTAGTGCTTGTCAAGTTTTATGTTGTGAAGATCAAAGGCAGCTCTCACAGATAAATATCTCTGACCTGAACATATCTCAGATAATCAGGAACCTCCCTGACCTAGGTGGGGGGAACATATGGTGGATTACACAGCACCAGAAGTGAACTGCTGCTACTCCATTTGGAAATCCTAGGGGATGGGATAGTTTACAACCCAAATATAAAGGGTCACAAACTCTAGACATTAAAGGAGACACCAATGCCTGGGTAGAATGGGTCAAACATTCAATACTAGCTTTGAACAGAAGCAACTGTTACACATGTGCTATGGGAAGGCCACCAGCGGTCCCATTCCCTCTCGGCTGGAAGACAGACCCCACTGGGATGAGTTGTATACTGCCTTATGCCAAGACAAGGGCACTTGGGGAAGTGAAACTTCTAAGAGGTTGTCTCTGCTCTCTCCTGCACAGCAGAGGTCAGACACAAGGGCAATCCCCTCCTTTTCCATAGGGATGATAAATCACTCATGTCTCTCTAAACAAGGGGAAGGTTTCACAACTCCTGTGGGACAATTGCTGACTTGTACCTGCGTCCTAAATGTTTCTGATGTATCCAAGAGCAACTTCTGAGCTTATGCATCCCTCAAGCAAATATATGATGGTATGTGGAGGGGAAAGCCTGCGTGACTTGTGGTTGTCCAACTGGACCAGGATTTGTGCATTGGTCCAATTGGCTATTCCATTTACCCTGGGATTCCATCCCACATCTGAAAGTACTCAGATTCCCCACCAATTTCAGAGAGCAATACAAGGGTTCTTTGACTCAAATGTGTACATTGACTCCACAGGGGCCCCTAGGGAAGCCCCTAATGAATTTAAGGCTAAAAACCAAATAGCCATAGAGTTCAAGTCTGTACTCTTTTGGTGTTCTACTATTAATAAAAATGTAGATTGGATTAATTATATTTACTACAATCAACAAAGGTTTATAAACTATATTAGAAATGCTCTTCGAGGAGTAGCTAGTCAATTAGATCCTACTAGTAGAATGACTTGGGAAAATTGTATGGTATTGGATATGACATTGGCAGAAAAGGGTGGGGTCTTTGCTATGTTGGGGGTAAAATGTTGTACTTTTATCCCAAATAACACTGTTCCAGATGGAACTATTATTAAGGCATTACAGAAACTGGTCACCCTAGCCAATGAACTAGCTGAGAATTCTGGAATCAGTGATCCTTTTACATATTGGTTAGAGAGTTGGTTTGGAAACTGAAAAGAAATGATAGCTTCAATCTTAACCTCTCCTGTAATTGTAGCTGGAATATTAATGGCCATAGCATATTGTATGATTCCCTGTGTTAGAGGTTTAACTCAAAGACTCATAGAAGCTGCTATTAAGAAACAAATGCCCACTGGTTATTCCCATAATAGCCTCATGATGGAAACTAAATTAAATCTTGAAGAAAGTCAAAAATTATTAGAGAAATTTGAAACAAGCCTGAATCATAATGAAAATGAAATCAAAAGGTTTTAAAAATAACAGGGCTGCCAGGCTCGGTGGCTTAGCCTGTAATCCTGGGCCTTGGGAGGCTGAGGTGAGTGAATTGCCTGAGCCCACAGGTTCAAAACCCGCCTGGGCAACTTGGCGAGACCTCATCTCTACAATAAATCAAAAACTTAGCTGGGCATGGTAGCGCACGCCTGTAGTTCCAGCTACTGGGAAGCCTGGGGCAGAAGGATCACCGGAGCCCAACAAGTCGAGGCTGCGGTGGCCGGGAGCGGCCACTGCACTCCAGTCTGGGAGACAGAGTGAGACTACAACTCAAAAAAAAAAAAAGAATGATGATTTGTTTTCAAATTGAAGCCTAGCTTATCTTGGGTTCTCAAAATGATGTCTAAGTGCTTTGTGTTTCTCTTTTGTTGATTCGCTTACTGCTTCTTTGTGCTTCCTTTTCACAGGCTTTTTACTTTGGCATGCTTCATGTTTAAACTTTTGGCGGGATCCAATCAGACTGGTGATTCTGTAAGCCAATCAAAATGTGTCACACAGGTGTCATATGGGAAAGCCTGTAACTTCTGCAGTTCTCCTCCAATGAGGAACTAGGAGAGAGACCTGCGTTTTAAGGATAAAAGTGCTGGTTCTTCCTGCTTCCATGTGCCTGCCCACCAGATACCCGATCTTGCAAAATGGTCTTTAAAGTCTGGTTTCTGAGCCGGGCTCGGTGGCTCAGCCTGTAATCCCGCGCCTTTGGTTGGCTGAGGTGAGTGGATTGCCTGAGCCCACGGGTTCGAGACCCGCCTGGGCAACTTGGCGAGACCACATCTCTACAATAAATCAAAAATCAGCTGGGCGTGGTAGCACGTGCCTGTAGATCCGGCTACTCGGAAGGCTGAAGCGGAAGGATCGCTGGAGCCCAGCGGGTCAAGGCTGCGGTGGCCGGGAGCGGCCACTGCACTCCAGTTGGGTGACGGAGTGAAACTCTAACTCAAAAAAAAAAAAAAAAAAAAAAGACTGTAATCCCAACACTTTGGGAGGCTGAATCAAGAGGATTGTCTGAGCCTAGGGCTTCGAGACCAGCCTGGGCAACTTGGCAAGATCTCGTTTCTACAACAAATAAATTAATTAATTAGCCGATGTGGTAGCATGGGTCTGTAGTTCCAGCTACTTGGAAGGCTGAGGCAGAAGGATCACCTGAGCCCAGCAGGTCGAGGATGCGGACGAGGATGAGGTGGTCACAAGCATGCCACTGCGCTTCAGCCTGGAGACCGTGAGGCTCTGACTCAAAAAAAAAAAACAACAAAAAACTCTTTCCTAGTCCTTGAATATGCATAGCCGTTTCATTAATAATCGGCCAAAATTGCAAACCACCCAAATATCCACAACTGGGGAATACATAAGCTGGGGTATAGACCCATGCGATAGAATAATACTCAGCAAGAAAAAGGAATCACAGAGCCAAGTGTGCACACATTTCAAAAGCATCACGCCAAGTGAAAGAAGCAAGACCCCAAAGGCCCTATACTCCACGATTCCATGTACAGGACGTTCTGGAAAAGACAGACCTAGCAGGGGTCCAAATCAGACCCGCTGCTTCCAGGGGCCAGGGAGTGGCAGGGGGCTGACTCCCAGGGAGCAAGGACGGGGCTTTTCGAGGGAATGGGAATCGCCTGCACCTTCAGCGCAGGGGTAGCCAAACGGCATTCTGTTGGTGGAAACCTCCCGGGAGAGTAAACCTTAGGGTCCACTTAACGCATGTAAATCACACTCAAGAAATCGGACATCCCCTCCCCCGCAAAGCCTCCCGGCGCGAGCTCCCTCCCCACGGGGTGCCCGGCAGGAAGCGCGCCTTCTTCCTATCACCAAGGCCGGGTGCCCAGCCTCGCTCTGGGGCAGGGAAGAAGGCTTCCCGGCGGAAGAGGAGCCGAGGCCGCGTCCACACCGCCGGGCTGGAAGGGAAAGCTTCGCGGAGCCACTCACCGACGTTCCCCTCCACGGCGACCCTCTTGATGCGGG
>NW_007250773.1:738320-754435 GCF_000164805.1 Carlito syrichta | reverse complement strand
CGCTTTTTTATCGTGTGGTCCAGGCCGGAGTCCGGTCGGGCGATCGCGGCTCCTCGCCGCCCCTCCCGAGAAGCCGGGACCACAGGCGTGCGCCATCACGCCCGGCTGATGGTTTTAAATTTTAAAATTTAAATGTTTAGAGTAAAATGTTCTGTAGAGAAGTGGTCTTTCTCTGTTGCCCGGGCTGGTCCGGAACTCCTGGGCTCCGGCAGTCCTCCTGCCTTGGCCTCCCAAAGTGCGCTGGGGCCGGCCTGGGGGAACGCGCCCCTCCCCCGCGTGGCTGGCGGAGATGCCCGGGTGCATCTGGATGCGGTTGTTTGGGCCGAAGCGTTGGGCTCGGCGGAGGGCGGGAGGGGGGTTTCCCACCGAGGACGGCGTCCTCTCCTAGCGGATGACCAGGTAACTGGCCGCCTTCGGAAGCGCGACGCCCGCTTCGTGCCGGGCACCGTCCCCGGCGCCTTCCCCCGATCAGCATCCTCGCGCCGGGCAACCCTCACCAGCCGCGCCGACCCACCGGAGCAGGCTGGCGCTGAAACAACTGCTTCCCAAGGTCAGAGTCAGGGAGGGGCGCTGGGATGTCTGGGCAGTCGGGCGCCGCCAGCGAGAAGTCTTTCCTGATCGCCCACGCCCCTTTCTGCGTGATTTGGATGCCTGGCTGTGCCGTGAAGTCAGCACCCGAGGCGGGTGGGTTCTGCTCCCCATGCCTGCGGCTGAATGAGCTTTGCACGCCCACCGCCTGGCACCGCGTATTAGGTATGCTGAATTTTTGAATACTTTGTGTGCCATGCCCTCTGCTAGACGGCTCATCTAGCCAGGGACCATCGAGCAGTGTAGAAACGCCCAGAGTCGTTCAACTTTCGTCAGGGTAAAGACCTAACTGGGCATGGCCCGGTCTGTAAGTTATCCAGTTCTAACTGTATAAGAAACCAAAGCCCCTGTTATCTTTTACTACTATCATCAGACCTGAAGTGCGTCCAGAGATGAAGCCAGAAGAGGGAGAAATGGGGACTCCACTCTCAGAAAAAAGCAGAAATTAAAATGTGATTCCACGGGGAGCCTCCGGGGTGGAAACAAGAATTAGTCTTCTTAACTATCCTGTTGTTTTGTTATTTTATATATATTACTTTTATTTTCCCCCATAGTGATCAACAGCAAGATTCTTGAACTTCATGAAGGCCTGACTAGCTGCCCTCAGTTATGGCAAGAAGTCAGGGATGGGCGCCAAGGAAGCTACCAGGTGTCACGGTCCACACCCAAGCTTGGGGAAAAGCCTTTGAAATGGCCAAAGTGTTGGCAGCTGAGAGGAGTAAGGCAAAGCTTAAGGAGTGAGTCTCTGAGACCGTCAGCAGGAGGAAAGCAGAACCGAAGTCCCACAGGGATCTGATCCAGCAGCTTGGGGTTGAAGAGTAGAAATCCTCAAGTGTGCTTTCCATTAAAAAAAGACTCACAAAAGCAGCAGTATAGTGCGGGGATTAAGAGGTTAAACCCTGTAAATTAAAGAACTGCAAATCCCAGCTCTGCCAGTTTCCAGCTGTGAGAGCTCGAGTTCCTCTAAACCTAAGAGTATACTTCAAAAATACAAAGCAAGTGAGGAAGCAGAGAACCCAGTTCCTATGGCATTAAGTCCAGCATCATTTTCCTATTTTCCTACATGACCTGTGGATAACACAAGGAAGGAACCAGAGAAAAGCACTTTTGAAAACATCGTGATTCTGGTCTGCAATCCCATATCTGAAACCCTTGCAGCCATAAGTTTCAGAATTCAAATTTTTTAGAAAAGAAATTCAAATTTTAGCTGGGCACAGTGGCTCACGCCTATAATCCCAGCACTTTGGGAGGCTGAGGTGAGAGGACTGCCTGAGCCTGCAGGTTTGAGACCAACCTGGGCAACCTGGCGAGACTTCATGTCTATAATAATCACAAAAAAGAAATTAGCCAGGCACGTTGACTTCCAGCTACTTGGAAGGCTGAGGCGGAAGGATGGCCAGAGCCCAGCAGGTCGAGGCTGCAGTGGCCAGGAGCGTGCCACTGTTCTCCAGCCTGGGTGAGAGAATGAGACTCCAACTCGAAAAAAAAATTTTTGAATTTGTAATTAGAAACTTACAGTGCATATACAACATACATTAAGAAACTACCTGCACACCCACTGCAGAGCTGTTAAATCAAATGCACTAATATTCTGCAGTGAAACATAGAATTTTAAACATTAAGTGGGATAGTGCCTTACAAAGTTGAATGTTAGACATATTCCATAGACTTCTGATATATCCCCTGGAATGTGTTTAGTGTTAGGAATACCTATAATAAAAATAAATAGTAATGCAAAGTCAAAATTCATGGCCAAACATATTTATTAATTTTTTATTATAAACATTGTTTCTTTACCAAAAAAGCCTAGAATTTAAATATTTCCCATCCAAATACAAGTCTGTACACATTATTTACATCTTTCAAATAAAACATATTACAGATTTTCTGACGTTCAGTATCCGCTTTTAAAATAAAAATGATGAAGTAATCAAAATGTGATCAACTACTACAATGTACGTCATCCTGGTATAGCTTATAACACAGCGCCCGTGTTATATCGTAGGCAATTCTCCCCCTCCAGGCTACTTTAAGAGGGGGAGCAGCCGTCATCTCCAGGGGCAGGACCCCACCTTCATGCATTCACTTCCTTGTCTGCTAGTGTAAACGCTGCCCTTCTGCTTCCCCTACTTGGCACTGACAGGATTCCTCTGCCTTTACCTTCAGAAACGGTTTCTGATCAAACTTTAGAGTTCTCCTTTGTACTGGACTCTCTCTCAACTGAGATTTCATGACATTGTTCCCAGTGGTAATTTTAAGTAATAAACTTATGGGAAAAGTTCACAGAGAACAAAAATAAGTGTTCCCTTAAAATTAGTGCCCTCACCACCCTGGTTATGCATGTACAAAAATAACAAATACCATTTAGTGGTTGTAAAAAACTATTTTCCTTAAAAATAGTCATTTCTAAAGAACAATTTAAGGTAAGTGTTCTTAAAATGAAAATGCACTACTCTATTTTACAACCTAAACAAGTACTTCAGAAACATAAAACTTGTGCAAAATTCTAAGAAATGCCCACCTAGAATTTAATATTAATATATGAAGGAGAAATAAAATATTAAAAATTATAAATTTATATCACTAATAATCTGAGCTTAAGTGACATAATTTAAAGAAAGCTGTCAACCAAAACAAACCTATGCATAGATAATAAGTACTTCAGAATCTCTATTGAAAACCTGCAAGATCAGCCTAATTGCTTTGTTTTCGTGTTCATGTCCTGGTGTGTTCATGTGCATACCACCCACATGGGGGATGGGAGGGTGGGAAACGCAGCTGGAAAGGTCAGTGATTTTACTGTCTTTGAGAATTATAGTCCAAAGTTTTCTATTATGTAGTTTTATGTATATAAATATATGCCAAAAAAGAAACTTGCATTACATTTGCAAAAGTTTACTTTGCATTTTCTCTCTCTTATCAGTTCAGCTACAAGTGCCAGAAGTGTGCAGTTTTATAACTTCAAAATGAATTCTTCTCTGTAATTAGATTAGGAAAGCCTTAAAAATTCAAATCACCTGCAGTCAGAATTTTTGTTATATCCTTAAACTTTTCCATTAACTCCTGAGATAGGTTTTCCTCTAACCATTTATCACATCATACACAATGAAACTGACAGCTGAACAACAGTGGTTCCTACAGTAAATCTTAACATTATGACAAAACTCCTGATTTTAAGCTATTTTAGAGTAGTCCTGAAAGTGTAGATCTGTGTCTCTAAGAACTGGTATTTTTCCTACTATCTCAGATATGTTTAAAAATAAAATAGGTTTTCTTATTGATATGTACATTTCCAAATTATAAATATTCTAATCCCACATCTTTTCAAGAAACATTTAAAATGATGACACATTTTGTGATATGTAGGCTTAAAACTCAGCATAACTAATAATTGAAACTTATTCCAATTTCGTTGTACAATAATCTCTGGTCTTTAAAAAGGCAAATGGTTCATTAAGTGAAAACTTTTTTTTTTTTTTTGAGGATGGAGTCAGGCATGGTGACTCATGCCTGCAATCCCAGCACTTTCGGAGGCTGAGGTGGACAGACTGCTTGAGCCCAGGAGTTTGAGAGCAGCCCAGGCAGCACAGCGAAACTTCATCTCTATAAAAAAGTAAAAAAATTAGCTCAATGTGATGGTATGCATCTGTAGTCCCAGCTACTTGGGATGCTGAGGTGAAGGGATCCCCTGGGCCCAGCAGGTCAATGCTGCTGTGAGCTGTGATCATGCCACTGAATTCCAGCCTGGGCAACAGAGTGAGACCCCGCAATTGGGGGGGGTGGGGAAATGGAGGTAAAGGCTGTTGTTTCCTTAAACTACTAAACTACTATCTTAAATATTGGATCCTTTTGCATAGTATCCATTCAATCAAAACTATTCTAAAACTGAAAATTTTCAGGAAAAGGAACAAAAATAGAAAACATTCCAGAGAAAGACCTTAATTTTTTTTAATATTAATATATTTAACTGTAAGCTAATTAAGCTGAATATTGTATAAAAAGTAAAACCTACACATTCAAATGATACTGTCCACTTCAAAACAGTGAGATCAGAAAACGATTCCTTTATTCAATGATGCTACCAATGCTTAAAGCACTCTTTTCTGCAAATTCACAGCTTATGGCACATTCTTTTGAACCTCCCTAATGGTTCTGTTCTAAGAGATTCAAGTTAGGTTGGTGATTAAGACAGGTCAATTAATCTGCCAAAAAGTTTCTGGTGCAACTAAAATGAAGAAATTGGTTTTCCGTAGTTACAAACCAATTCTCATAGTATCTCTAGAAGAGTTCCAAGAACATGACACTTGTGCAGCACAGCTGGAATAAACTGGGCTCAGGGCTTCAAGGGAACCACTCTGAAGATCAACTCCCATTTGAATGTTAATAACATATTCATTGTAAAAGAAAGTTCTACAACTCATTATTTGTTATCTCACATATTCTACCATTTTGGTGGTTATCAAAACCTCTCTCAGAGAGAGTGTAGACAAAGGTATAAAAGAAATATTACTTTGCTCTTTTCCCGTAAGCAAGGAAAATACTAATACATAAAATGGAGTCTGGTGATTATATACTCAATATATAAATACACACATCATCTCTATTTCCTGATAAGAGATTGTAGTGTTTTATCCATCCTGATAAGCCAGGCAGTAACTCAGTCTGAGATATATTATACACTAAACATAATTTCTCCCATCTAATATGCTTTATGGTGAGCATTCAGAATTTACAAATGACTAATAGAGGGAAGGCAGAAAGAGACAGCAGTTTAAATTCTTCTATTTAAGGTAAGTTGGTCTCCAAAGCCTCTACCAGCTAATTAACACATTTGTTGTTTTAGTGCAGTCTAATGTCATGGGTTTTATGGGAAAGAGAATAATAAATCAAGTCAGCAAATGAAAGCCAGTAGCACCATCTACTGCTAACTAAAAGATTTTCACTCTTTCTGTTCATTTCTCTCCACCACCACTACTTCATTTAAAATAATTTCAAAAACTTGCTTTTTATCAATATTTAACCAAAGCACTGTGACAATAATACTAGGTTAACTTACTACTTTGTATTTTATGGGATGTTTTTATCAAAGGATAAGAAAGCCAGCTTCTGTTTTATAGAATGGGAAAAATAATTATCTTGGTTATTTATAAATTAAATAAAGAGATCTGAAAAGAAGCCAATAGACATTTATAAATAAACTTTGCAGCAAAAACCAAGCATTGATCTTTACATTTAAAAGGGCATCTTACTAATGCTCATGGGAATAAACCAAGTCCAATCAACTTTTTATTAGACAGACTCTTTCTCACATTATCTGATGTTTCCTTATTTGTAGTCATGTAACACCACATACAAGGCCGGGCCTCTCTCCTAAAGACCCTCTATACTCTGTTACCATATATACACATATACATCTTCAAAACATCTCCTTACTTCCCAATAACTGATTAAAGTACTCAGAGGCAGGCACCTGAGATTCTGGCACAGTGAAAACTGCCTCTTACCTACATACAGTGAGAAGGCAGGTCTTACCACTAAACATTAATTTATGGAGACATTTTTCCATTTATACAGTGTACTACTATCTAAAACTAAAAAAAGTAACAACTTCTCTCCACACTCAGCTATTACAATCTCTGTTACTCTCCTGATGTGAAGTCCAATGCAGAATGGAAGACTATGTGACTTCACTTTCATGCTCTAAGTAGCCAGGACTCAAAATGACTTGACACCAAATTTGTTTCTGAGTCAACCCATAATGGCCGATGTTATTTATTTGGATAATAAAAGTAATTGGTTTTAAATCAACTAGCTCTCACTGCGGTCTATAAACAAGCTTTACCAATAAACGTCCAATAGATTTACCTCTGCCAAGCTCTCCTGTTACTTCTACTGTTGGTACTTAGGGATAATTGCTAGAAATGAAGAAAAAGGCAGTTCCTAGTGATAACTGTAATGGCATTAATCACTGCTCTATCTGTCAATGGCAAAACCAAATTCATTTGAGTTTATATTGTTTCCTACTGTGTTTCTAATCTATACAATTTCAGAGCAAGCGTTTCTATTCCACAAAGAAAAAGGTTTATGTTTCAACTAAAAGAAAGATATATATTTCTAAATGAATAAAGCAGATTTGCCAGAAATAACAAAATTAAAACTGGATGTCTAAAACAGATATTTCTCAAGAATAAAACTGAAGTGAAAAAATTAACATTTATTTTAGAAACTAAAATTCTGAACTTGTAACTTATGGCAATAATTCACTAGAAAGTCATGGCTAATAAAATTTAAAAGTTAATAATGAATTAGCATTTTCATTGTCTGATATCACTGCAAAGAAAAACATTTCCTATCACAGTGGAAAAATCAGAAGTCAGAATACTTCAAATTGGGCCTATAATAAGCAAAGAAGTTACTGTATCATTTTTAAATGATAGGCAAACACCAGCTCCATTCACTGAATGGAAAAGCTAAAAAGTGACCAATTTCCCCCACACAGTCCTCAAATTCCATGTTTAATGGCTGTACCTAAAATTATTAATTTATTAACTTCTCATGGAAGTTGATTCCTAAAAGGAAGTCTCTAAGACTTTGTTTATACATAATTGATTAAAATCTTCATGCCATTCTATTCAAGGGTTTTAAGAAAGGATGTTCTAGAACTTGACTCCCCATATTTAATCCCACCCCTAACTTCCCATACAAACCAACACCCTCCCAATCAAACACACACTCCTCTCCCCCCTCCTCTTCAAAGTAGAAGGGAATTCTGCAGACTTATGGCTCATTTGGCAATTGCTAAGAAACCTCACAGTTCAGCATCACCTCTGAAGATGGCAATCCTATATATAACCTGAATTTTACACCTACAGTGCAGTTAACATGTAGAAAGATGCCAAATGCAATACGTATTGCATTTCAACATCCTCAAGTTTCAATATCACAGATACCAAGAGATGGAAAAAGACCTGCTTGTAGAACTTTAAGCATTTGTTGAACAGAATATATTATTGTCCATATAAAAAATGATTAAGAAATATTAATTTTTTATGTTCTACATGCACACCTTTACAGATTGTGTTTCTTCAAATTAGTAAAGGTTGGAGATCACCAATTTAGGTAAACTATGGCTTTTGTCTAAGATATTTTACAACATGCACCAGTAAGTGCCCTGGGTAGTAATCCTAATATTGTTTCAAGCCCTGTTCAGTTCTATATCTGTGCTTTGCACCTCAGAAGTGAGACTGCCAAGGCACTTAAAAACATAAGTCTTTTGGGGACTTTAAAAATGGGCCACAATTTACACAACACAGAATCCCATCCATTAGTAGTTCAATCAATAAGCATTTTCTTTCAGCATACAATATTATAAAAAACTCCAAAACCAAGTTAAAAAAACAGCCTATGCCAATAAGACAAAATGTACTCCTATCAAATGTACAGAGAATGGTTCTTGGCTTCCCCTAGCAATAGAATATGGTTTCATATATTCAGAATAAAGTAAATGGAATCAAAACAAGCCCCCCAAAACCTAAGGCAAAAACAATCCAGATCAAAACAAAATACAAGAGAAACTCAAATACTCTCCACACTGCTTCACTGGAGGAAAAATGTGCATAGCTCTGAATCCTTTTATCTGTCTTTTGAGGTGAGTTTTTCAATCAGTTCCTGGAGTGGTGCAAGTTCTCTTCTATCAATAAGGTTGAATTCCTATGCACGATGAAGAAAGGCAAAAGAAATAGTAAAAATATATTATTTAAATCTCATTCTAAAGCAGACTACCATTAACATCTGTTGGAAACTGGCTTTTGAAGTAAATAAAAGTAAATTTGATTTCTTTTTTCTCTATTCACTAAGTCTGTGTCTTAGGCAAATCACTTAAGTATTTTTAAAGTTTTTACATCTATAACATTAGGACAAATCCCTCTACCACATAAAATTATTGTGGAGAATAAATGTGATATTGGATGTTAACTATTTTATGTAATGCCTGGCATAAAGTAACACTCGATGAAAAGGAATTGCTACTTCCTGTTGAAATGAGTAACCTGGGTACCATTTAAATACAGTCAACTACATAGGGACCAAAGAAACTAGTATTTCAGGCAAACATGAGTATTATATGAAAAGTAAGCCAGGCACAGTGGCTCACACCTATAATCCCAGCACTTTGGAAGGGAGAGGTGAGAGGACTGCCTGAGTCTAGGGATTCGAGACTAGCCTGGGCAACTTGGCAAGACCTTGTCTCTATAATAAATCAAAAAGTAAGCCACGTGTGGTGGTGTGTACTTGTGGTTCCAACTATTTGCAAGGCTGAGGCGGAAGGATCACCTGAGCCCAGCAGGTCAAGGCTGTGGTGGCCGTGAGCATGCCACTGCACTCTAGCCTAGGCAACTAGGCAACAGAGTGAGACTCCAACTTTAAAAAAAAAACAAAAGAGTAATGGCCTCGTTATAAACTAATACATCTGTAGGTTATCATAAGATATAGTATGAGGATAACACAAATAAGGTAGAGTCCACAAGTCATAAATTAAGAACACACAAAAAAGCCTGAATTTAATCTGCTTCTTTAGAAGTTTAACCACTGTCATTCCAAAGTTCACTTTTGAATAGATTTCCCCTGAACTACAAATTACAAAGCTAATAAACAGAGACCGTCTAATTTTCTGCCATGGTGAGGGATTCTCAGATCCCAACTTAATTCATTAGCATCCATCATGTGCCAAGCCCTGTATACAGTAAATACTGGGGAGAAGCATTAGGGAGCATTTGATAGCAGGCCCCCTAAGATTTGTAGGTCGGCCAGGCTCAGTGGCTCAGCCTGTAATCCCAGCACTTTGGGAGGCCAATATGAGTGGACTGTCTGAGCCAGGGGGATTATGACCAATCCAGACAACTTGGCGAGACCTCATCTCTACAATAAATCAAAAATTAGCCGGGCATGGTAGCACACACCTGTAGTGCTGGCTACTTAGAAGGCTGAGGTGGAAGGATCACTGGAGCCCAGCAGGTCAACACCGGGGTGGCCATGAGTGTGCCATGGCACTCCAGCCTGGAGGACAGAGTGAGACTCCCAACTCCAAAAAAAAAAATATTTAGGGTCTGGGTCAAGAACACAAATGGATGCATAGCATATATCAAATTATTAAATTTTACATTAAGCTAATAGGTTGTTAAATAAAACATTTTGTATCCTTCTACCTTGACAAATATTCCTTCACAATAACCAGGAAGGCAGATTACACCCAGAATTCTCAAGACTCCTCAGGATTCTGCATTGCAAAGTAGTGACATGAGAAGAGCCAGTCTCAGGGCCCTGGCCCTCAACAAATCTCACGCTTAGCCAACCCCATACATCCTACACATTGAGTCTTCAGGCATGTAAATGTGGAAAACAAGCATGGCTGGCATGTATGGGTAATGTCCCCATGCCGTCACAAACAGCGGTCATCTGGCTATCCCTCAGGCCTAAAGGTACGCAAACCAAAGATGGGACCTGCCCTTGAAAGAATGAACCCCAGAAAAAGATCTATGGAAACCCCAGCAATGGACTTGGGACCATGTGGGCAGGGAGTTCTTGGGTCTCAGGTACCAAAGCACACACCCAAAGGGCTCTAGCCAGAATGTTCTTAGCCCTATGTATCCCTCCCTGCAGGAAGGAGTGTAGCTAGAGAAAGGCCAGAGAAGGAATCTCTGAACTATGGGGCCCAGGACAGGTGCCCCTTTGCACAAAGGGTGAAACCGGATATCTAACAAACCTGCCTTTAAGGAGCTCACAGTGTCCCGAGATGTAAATAAGATCAGACTTGCTGAATGCTGTGTATCGAACCTGCACTATTTGCTAGAAGTTGAAAAAACATAGTATACTTTAAGATCACAGAGTAAAGTAAAACCAACCCTTCTGGAGGGATAGTATACTCTCTTGTGCCCAAAGTTCGAGGCTATAGTGAGCTATCATCGAGGGAGGGAGGGCAGGCCAGTCATTATAGAAAATGTAGACATAAATACAGACTAGGGAGACATGGCAAATTCTATCCTGAAAGTATGGATGTTGTATTCATCTTGGAACTATGAAGATAAATGCTTACACTAAGCACCAAAGGCCTCCTAATCCAACTCACCTGGACAAAAAAAATAAAGTGCTTGAAAGATGTGTTGAGATGTGCTTCCTCCTGAAGCTGGATCACAGGGTCAAAATGCTGATGATAAATGTGAGCATAAACCCTAAAGAGACGTTTGAGTATAGTTTTTGCCACAGACATGAAATTCCTCGGGAACGGGACACCTAATAAAGAGATTGGAAAAAACCCTCTATTAACAAGAGATGAGAAAGAACAAGGCGATATAAATTTGTCACCAAATGGCAACATAAATTCCCAAAACAAGGTTGAAAAGAAATAGTATTTACAAATTACTACTTTACCATACTCTTTATACCTTTCAGAAGTTCCCAAGATATCATATCATTTTCAAAGTTCCCTTTGAAAATAAACTTCAACGTTTTATGGAATAAGACCTGGTCTTCATTACAGCACCTGATGCCTCTACATACCAATACCATACTAAAAGAACACAAACACCTAAGTTGGTAGTGAAGCTAAAACCTACACTCAGATCCTCAGCTATCTTGACATTAAGTGAATACAAATAATGCTTGTATATGCACAAATAATGCAGTATACACTCTTGTATAACTGTTGGCAGGAATATACTGGTGTGGCCATTATGAAAAACAGTATGGTGGTTCCTAAAGAATTAAAAATAGAACTAGCATGTGACTCAGCAATCCCTCTTCTGAGTATATATGCAAAGGAAATGAAATCACCAAATCATAAAGACATCTGTATGCTAATGTTTATGGCAGCATTATTCACAATAGCCAAGATTAGGAAACAACCTAGGTATCTATTGATGAATAAAAGAATAAACTAAAAATTTTTTTTTTTTTTGAGTTGGAGTCTCACTCTGTTGCCCAGACTGGAGTACAGTGGCATGCTCCCAGCCACCGCAGCCTTGACCTGCTGGGCTCCGGCGATCCTTCTGTCTCAGCCTTCCAAGTAGCTGGAACTACAGGCACGCGCTACCACGCCCAGCTAATTTTTTGATTTATTGTAGACATGAGGTCTCGCCAAGTTACCCAGGTGGGTCTTGAACCCGCAGGCTCAGGCAATCCGCTCACCTCAGCCTCCCAAAGCGCGGGATTATAGGCTGAGCCACCGAGCCCAGCTAAACTGAAATATTATTCAGGCTTACGAAGGAGTTCCTACCATTTCCCACAACACAGATAGACCTGGAGTGTATTATGCTAAGTGAAATAAGCCAGACACAAAAAGAAAAATACTTCACAACCTCACTTGCATGTGGGATCTTTAAAAAAAAAGGACGGGTACAGTGGCTCATGCCTATAATCTCAGGACTTTGGGAGGCCAAGGTGAGAGGGTTGTCTGAACCCATGGGTTCGAGACCAGCCTGGCAACTTGGTGAGATCTCATCTCTACAATAAATAAAACAATTAGCTAGGCATGGTGGCACATGCCTGTAATTCCAGCTACTTGGAAGGCTGAGGCAAAAGGATCACCTGAGCTGGACAAGGCTGCGGGGGCCATAAGCATGCCACTGCACTCCAGCCTGAACGACAAAGTGAGACTCCAACTCAAAAAAAAAGGTCAAATATATAGAAACAGAGACTAAAACAGTTGTTACCAGGGGGCAGGGTAGGGGAAGGGAGAGATGCAGGTAAAAGAATGGATAGAAAGCAGCACATATGTAGGATGAGCAAGTCTGAAGAGCTAAGGTATAACATAGGACTAGTGTTAAGAATGGTGTATTTCGGAACTTTGCTGTCTGAGTAGATCATGGCTGCTCGTTTCACTATAATAACCATTTTACTACTGGTTCAATGCAATTCCATTGTCTACTGCCTATTTAGAAGTAACTACAGGTCACAATCAAACATAAGAAAAAACAAAGTAAAAGGACATTCTACAAAATAATGTGTACTCTTCAAAAACATCAATGTCACGAAAAGCTAAAAAAGACTAAGGTACAAAGAAAGCTAAAGGGACACGAGAATTGAATGAAAACAAATATGAAAGTTTTCTTCTGCTATAAAGCACATTACTGAGAAAACCTAAATAAGATCTATAGATTAGAACAGTACTGCACAAGTGTTAATCTCCTGATTGACAGTTGCTCTGTGATTTTCTAAGAAAATACACATTAAGTTACTTATGGGTAAAAAGGCATCATATATGCCACTTACTCTCAAGTTTATTTTCAAAGTTCAGGAAAAAGAATGAATGAGAGAATGAATGAATGAATGAGTGGGTGCATGAGAGAAAGAAAAAGACAAAGGGAAGGAAGGGAGGGAGGAGGAGAGGGAGGAGAGAGGAGGGAGGAGGGAGAGAGGGAGAGAGAGGGATAGAGAGGGAGAGAGAGGGGGAGAGAGGGGGAGGGGGGGAGAGAGAGGGAGGGATGGAGAGGGAGGGAGAGGAAGAGGAGGGAGGCAAGGATGTTAACAACTAAGAATCAGAATGAAGGGTCTGTGTGATTTCTTTGTATAATTCTTGCAAATTTTCTAAAAGTCTGAAACTGGGTCAAAATTGAAAGCTAGAAATATATTATGAGAGATAAGAGATAAGATGGAAGCACTGATCCAAAATCCTTAGAATATGAGAGGGGATCCCCAAAACACAGGAATTATTTTTGGAGGGCAGACTGCTTGTAGTAAACTCATAATTTGTTCCTCAAGATCAAAGGGCCAACCAAAATTTTAACTGGAAGTTTTGAGAAAGTTGTGTCATGGTTTCCAGAAGAAATACCGTGAATTGTAGCACAAGAGTGACTGGTTCTTCTACCATGACAACACACCTGCCTATGCTATGTTGAGTGTTCGGTCTAGTTTTGGATAATAAACAGTATGACCCCCATGTCCCACCCTCCCTATTCACCTGACCTCATCCAGAGAGACTGTTTTTTGTTTCCCTGTTTAAAAAAAAAAGGGGAGCCGGGCTCGGTGGCTCAGTCTGTAATCCCAGCGCTTTGGGAGGCTGAGGTGAGTGGATTGCCTGAGCCTGCAGGTTCGAGACCTGCCTGGGCAACTTGGCGAGCCCTCATCTCTACAATAAATAAAAAATTAGCTGGGTGTGGCAGCGCGCGCCTGTAGTTCCAGCTACTTGGAAGACTGAGGCAGAAGGATCGCCGGAGCCCAGCAGGTCAAGGCTGCGGTGGCAGGGAGCAGCCACTGCACTCCAGTCTGGGCAACAGGGTGAGACTCCAACTCAAAAAAAAAGGGTAACATTTTGCTGATGTTGAAGAGCCGAAACAAAAAGGCAGAAGCAATAAAAGCATCAAAATTGACAAGTTCAAAAACTGTTTTGAGCAGTGGAAAAGGTATCTCGATAGACGTATTGCATCAGAGGACTTTAAAGGTGGCAGAAATTTAAACACATAAGAATAAATACACAATTTTTTATAAATAAATTCCAGATTTTTCAGTCCTCCTCTTGTATATATAAGTAATGCAGTTTTGAAAAATAGTTCTTTTATTACAAAGAGCTAAAAGCCCCCAAGGGGTTAACGTAGCCGATACTCCATAATATCAACTACTTATGCTGTCTTCTCTACTACACTATACTTTCTTCAAAAAAAAGCATAAAATGTCAAATGAGCAAATTCTTAATTTTTTTTTTTTTTCCAGAAAATCAGTTGTAGGAAGTTTGAGAAGGCAAACAAAAAAAAAAAAAATTGACCTCTCTAGATGTTAGCAATTTCCACTTGATAGAGCTGCCCCTAAAAGTAAATGTAAAAAAACAAAAGTCATTCAGTCATTAAGGGGTCAACCCCTCAAATCTTGTTTTCTTCTCATACAGCTTGACTTCAGAATCTGTAGGTTTCACATTGTAGGTCATAAATCCAAACTTCTTTTTTTGTCACAAATACATCACTGTATAAAGCTAGATACACACCATATAAACTTTCCCTGAATAAGAAATGGGTATAAGCCAGGCTTGGTGGCTCAGCCTGTAATCCCACGCCTTTGGGAGGCTGAGGTGAGTGGATTGCCTGAGCCTTCGGGTTTGAGACCTGCCTGGGCAGTGAGACCTCATCTCTACAATAAATCAAAAAATCAGCCTGGAGTAGTAGCGCACACCTGTAATTCCGGCTACTCGGAAGGCTGAGGCGGAAGAATCGCCGGAGCCCAGCAGGTCGAGGCTGCAGTGGCCGGGAGCGGCCACTGCACTCCAGTCTGGATGACCGAGTGAGACCCCAACTCAAAAAAAAAAGAAATGGGTATGACTGTGACAGATACAATTAGCTGCCTACCCAATATCCAAACTCATTTTTCTATAACATAAGCCAGATTTTATTACCACCCTAGATATACTGATTTTATAGTTTAAAATTAAAGGAAGGTTTACCTGAATGTTCATGATAAATATGGTGTGAAAACTATAGGACACCTTTCAGTACATAAGATTAGAAATTTATGACAGGTATGGTAATCTAGAACAGTTCCTAGAATAAGACTCTATCTAGAACTTCCTACAGAAAGGGCTTCTTAAGTATCAGGGAAATAAGTTTATTATAATTATGACTTAACAATAGTCATAATTATTTTTTTAAGTACTAAAAAAAAAAACTCTCTTTGTGTGGAATTAAACTCAGTAATATTTTAATCTGGAATATCACCAAAAACTTAACAAAAAAAAATAACTCCCTTAAGTAAAGAGAAGCAGATCATTTATTTACTAATAAACCTAGTCTTTTAACTAAGATACATTTAAACACACAAAGTTAAAGGGCAAAAACTCAATTCACACAGGATAGCTTACCTATTTAATTCTGGGTTAACAAACTTTTGTCCCAATTTTTGGGAGTTGAATGACATACGTATCAACACTGATCTAGAGTTCTCTCCAACTAGACAGAGTGGGAGGAGCAAGGACATTTTTAGAAACATATAAAAGATAATTCAAGATGGATCCCAATTACATAAAATAATTGTACCGATTTTTGATGGAAATAATGTCTCATCATCCAACTGGTCCTGAACCCAAGTCATCAGGTAATCAATATACTTTGGCGCAGAGCACTTAATAGGCTTCTTTATGTTTGTTCCATCTGCCCAATGATATTCATATCTGCATTGGAAAGATAAAAAGTACACAAAATATCAGCATATACCTAGATCATTTTTTTACATTATATATGTATTATGAATGCATACACAGGCACGTTTTAAACAATGTGCTCCATCAAATAAAGATGCATTTTAAATTGCCAGAGGACCATTTTGCATTTATCATAATCTAAACTAAGCAGATCCTATCTGTTTTGTGTTTCTACACTCTCTTCACATATCTCAATTTTTGTTTTGCTTTTTTTTTTTTTGAGTTAGAGTCTTACTCTGCTGCCCAGGCACAATCACGACCACCTCAGCCTCAACCTGCTGGGCTCAGGTGATCCTTCCATCTCAGCCTTCCAAGTAGCAGGAACTACAGGTGCATGCTACCACATCCAGCT
>NW_007250773.1:706696-738242 GCF_000164805.1 Carlito syrichta | reverse complement strand
CCACTCACCTCAGCCTCCCAAAGGCGCGGGACTACAGGCTGAGCCACCGAGCCCGGCTCAGCTTATTTTTTTATTATTGTAGAGACAAGGTGAGATCTCACCAAGTTGCCCAGGCTGGTCTGGACCCCTGAGTTCAGGCAATCCTCTCACCTTGGCCTCCCAAAGTGCTGGGATTACAGACTTGAGCCACCACACCCTGCCACATATCTCAATTTTCTTATGCAGCTTTCTCTCATATTTACAAGCATTAACATTTTAGATTCATACATTATTATAGCAGAAAAACTAGCTTACTTCCCAGTTCTATGATGATCATCTTTGAACTTTTTGGTTGTTTTTCTTCCTCAAAAACCACTTCTTATGTGGTATAATTCTTTTTAACGTAAGGCTTTACATTTTGGGTAAAGAATAGAGAATGGCACAGAAACTCCAAAAATAAGATTAATGAAAAAGAGAATGATTCAGTATTTGAGCACATTTGGCTGAGAAGCTAAACATGCCTTTAGAGGAACTCCAAAGAAAATTAGCAACCCAAGTAAAGGTTTTGAGTATTTGCAGCACACCATCCCTTGACTTAAAAAACATTTAATGTGCACCTACCATGTGAGAGATACTAAGTCAAGAACAAGGAACACTAAGATGAAAGACATTTTCCCTCCTCTCAAGAAAAATAGACTAGTAGAAAAAATGGACTTGTAAATGAAGTAAAAACAGTATGATAAGAACCCTAAAAAAAATAAAAATAAAAATCATACAATGCCCACCCTGAATTTTAAGATAAGGAATAAGCAAGCATACAGCTGAAAGGCTAAATTATGCAAATCTCCAGGCCAGGTGGGATGACTCACACCTATAATCTCAACACTTTGGGAGGTTAAGGCAAGAGAATCACATGAGCCCAGGAGTTCAAGACCAGTCTAGGCAGCATAGTGAGACCTTGCCTACACACAAAAATTTCAAAAATTGTTCAGGCATGGTAGTGCAGGCCTGTAATCCCAGCTACTCAGGAGGCTAAGGAGGGTGGAGTGGATCCATTCAGCCCAGGAGTGTGAGGTTGTGGTGAGCCACGATCGTGCCAGTGTTCTCCAGCCTGGGTGACAGAGTGAGAGCCCATCTCCAAGTAAATAAATAAATATTAAATTAATTTATTAATAATTTTTTAAAAATCTCCAAACTGAACTAACATTTAGTTGTTTAGTTTCTAAAAGGTTACTTCTGCTGCTTAACTTCCCTCTTTGACTCAATTGTTTTTATGAACTTGTTCCCAGAGTTTTAGCTGACTGAATGATAGGACAGTGAGCCTGGCAAAGGAGGTGACAGAATATATATGGAGAAACACTACAGAGTATTTTAAATGACAAAGTTATTTTGAGATAGGATAAATAAGCATACTTTCTTTTTAAGCAGAACTACATATACCTGAACAATAATACTAAACAGGATATACCTGAATAAACATCAGTGCAACAAGTAGAGAATCGTATGGCCACTGCAGGGCAACAGGGATGACTATCAAGCCCATTCTAAAGGTTGACAAAGGGACACTGCCCAACACTTCTTGGTATCCTGTTATACTGTTTAATCATTTTCACAGTCAAAAGAGTCTCCCTAATATAAAACTAAAGTCTTTAGTGCAATTTAAGTCAATTTTCTTCTTGTTTGCTCCTCTTAAGAGATAGAGACCATGAATACTAGGACTTTTAGCCGTCATTACTCTTAAGATACAGAAACCCCTTTATGTTAAGAAATGTTAACATTTTTATCCTTCCATCATCACAATCATGTTTTTCATCTTGTTAATGATTTTCAGATGTTTCACATTCATTTTTTTAAATGTAAAAATAAAAAATAGACATAGTAAACCAAATAATCATTTTCAACATCCCAAAGTGTTTTAAAAATATATCAACTTTCAATATCCAAAAGTTTTTGAAAAACAAAATAACTTTATATTGCTTATATCTCTAGAGTTGACAACTATGATTTCTTAATCTTTTTTCTTTTATCATGTTTATACTTAAGATGACTCCTTCATTTTGTAGCTCTATTTTGCCCTAACTTTTTTTTTTCTTGATGCAGATCCTCACTCTGTCAGTCACGCTGGAGAGCACTGGTGCGATACATCTTATTGCAGCTTCAAAATGGTCCTCTACCTTAGCCTTCCAAGTAGCTATGACTACAGAAGCATGCCACCATGCCAGCTAACTTTTTATTTTGTAGAGACAGGGATCTTACTATGCTGCCCAGGTTGGTCTCAAACTCTTAGCCTCAAGCAATCCTCCCACCTCCACCTCCAGAGTCACTGGGATTATAGGTGCAAGCAACTGGACCTAACCTCCATTGATGTTTTTAATCCCACCTTTGGACAGACCATTCACTTTGAAATCTATTTCTATTATCAAAGTGTGAACTTGTAAACTGCAAACTCCAAAGTATTAATACTTACAATTTCTTTTTTAATAATAATAACAAGTAACTGAGCCATCAGTCAATACCACTTTGCAAAGGGCTAAGTATTAACAAATGCCTCTCTTGGTACAATCCTGTATCTGCTAGTAAATATGAAGAACCATAACAACTACACCGTCTTAGCACTAATGACTGGCAAACGTCAAGATCCTCCAAAAAAGGAAGGAAGGGAGAGAAGGAGGAAAGAGGAAAGAGAGGGAAGGAAAGAAGAAGAGAGGGGAGGTAGGGAAGGAAAGAGGAGAGACAGAATAAAAGAGGTAGGGAAGGAAGAAGGAAGAGAATGAAAAAAAAAAAAAGAAGAGCCGGGCTCAGTGGCTCAGCCTGTAATCCCGTGCTTTGGGAGGCTCAGGTGAGTGGATTGCCTGAGCCTGCGGGTTCGAGACCTGCCTGCGCAACTTGGAGAAACCTCATCTCTACAGTAAATCAAAAAATTAGCCGGGCGTGGTAGCGCACGCCTGTAGTTCAAGCTACTCGCAAGGCTGAGGCGGAAGGATCGCCGGAGCCCAGCGGGTCGAGGCTGCGGTGGCCGGGTCAAGGCTGCGGTGGCCCGGAGCGGCCACTGCACTCCAGTCTGGGCTACAGAGTGAAACTCCAACTCAAAAAAAAGAAAAAAAAAGAAGAAACAAGAGAAGGAGAGGGAGGCAGACAGGCTGCAGGAATGGAGGAAGGAGACCAGCTACAGCTTTAGTTAAAGCTACGCAAGCATGTACGCCAGCATGCACATAAGGCAGAGAGACAAACACAGCTGTCAATACACCTCTGAAGCCAGAGGAACTTGCTTTCTTAGAAGGCAGTGCTATTTAATTTCTCAATGAATAACCACAGATCAGCAAAATTAAAAACATCTACTTTCCTAAGTGAAATATAAACAAAGTGAACACCAGAAACATTAAGTAACACCAAAAGGGGATTTCATTTAAAAACTCCTTTTTCCTCAAAGAAAACTTCCCAAAATAACAAGTAACAGAAATTCACACTCTTTGATAAAACTGGGATACACCTGTGTCTATGAACCATATTAGTTTTTAAAAAGGGCTATCTAGACTAGCCTTTAAAAAAGGGTCGGGGAACGATTTAATTCATATACATTCCAAGAGGGTGAAGGGAGAAGCGAAGAGGCACCTCCAAAGACAAAGCCCAGACAAAGCCCGATGTCTCCAAAGCAAACAGCTCCTGGGGAAAGTAAAAAAAACCAAAAAACAAAACCAGAATACACCTCTGCAGGAAGAGATCTATAAGGAGGCAGGGGCTGTGAGGCACTGGATTTTGAATAGCTCTGCACTACACTCAGTTCTGTGGGTTAGAAAGAAGTGAGGGTTCAGACACAGCTTTGTGCCTTTTCTTTTTTTTTTTGGAGTCAGAGTCTCACTCTGTCGCCCAGACTGGAGTGCAGTGGCCGCTCCCGGTCACCGCAGCCTCGACCTGCTGGGCTCCAGTGATCCTTCCGCCTCAGCCTTCCAAGTAGCTGGAACAACAGGTGCGCGCTACCATGCCCGGCTAATTTTTTTGATTTATTGTAGAGATGAGGTCTCACCAAGTTGCCCAGGCGGGTCTCGAACCCGCGGGCTCAGGCAATCCACTCACCTCAGCCTCCCAAGGCATGGGATTACAGGCTGAGCCACTGAGCCTGGCTCTTTGTGCCTTTTCTAATGATGTCTTCCATTTTCTCTCGCTTGAGAATTGCCAGCTTATGTTTTACCTCCTTATATGGTCTCACCATTCCTTTCCTGAGCTCTTATGCCCCTTGGTACGAGCTCTTTTACCATTTGAATAAATTCCTTGAGTCCATGGCAATATATGGGGCAATATATTTGTGATTAATTTTGCTATATAAAGTAAAAGATACAGTGCAAGAAAAGTCTTACATTTAGGTGGCACTAAAAAAATAGTAGCTGCCATTGTTATTATTAAGTAATAGTAACAACAAAAGCCAATTTCAAAATGTACTAATCCAACTCACATTTTTCTGGGGTGTTACTAGGTGGCAGGCTCTGTCCTTGTACCAAAAGGGATTTAAAATTAAGAAGGACAAATCTAACCGGTCAAATGAGATATGTATAAATACTAACAGTATAAGAAGTACAATGTAACAAAGAAATATAATCATCATAAAGGTGAAAAAGTTATATAGAAAGATTATATCTAGTCTAAAGAAATCTAAAGGCTTCATGGAGAATAGGCCTTGAAGATATGTAAGATTTTCTGAAATATTAACAGAAGATAAAAGGAGGGAAATCAAAAACAAGGAAAATATCCAAGAGAAGAACAGAATGAGCAAATTTTCAGATAATTTAAGTAATGGAGGGAACACCAAGGTATGACCAGCAATCTAGTCTGAATAGACTAAAGAAGATAAATGAGCAGACAGAGGAAAGGCAGAATGGAGGACAATGTGGGAGAGTCTTAAGCTCAAGCTAAGGAATCTAATCTTGACAGATTAGTCATTGGAAAAGCCACTGAAAGAGATGCTAAGAAGAGAAATTATATGATCAGAAGTCTTCTTCTTATCTAAGAACCACAGAATAACGTAAAAATGAGAGCTAATCGTTAACCATGTCTTACTTTGGACCAGCTGACATCACTGGACAACTCTCTTCTGTACAGAAGTCTGTGATAGTTCCATAAAGCATGTTGATCTGATTGAAGAAATCCACAGCTGCAAAGTAAACATCAGTTGTAAGTAAAACAGAATAGTTAAAATTACATTTTAATTTTACCTAAGCAGAACAGGTTTATCAGTGTTATTCTCCCTACAAAGAACAGGTAAAAAGCATACATAGATGCCTAAATATTTAACTACATGGAAATCAGGAACCTGTATCCATCAAGTGACTTCAATGAGAGCAAAAAGACAAGCACAAAATGGGAAAAATTATCTGCAATACATAGAAACAACAAAAATATTCTATCCAGAATATATAAAAAAACTCCTATAGATCAGTAAGAAAAAAAGCAACACAGCAGAAAAACATGAGACATTTTTTAACTGTAACTTCACAAAAGAAGTTTCCAGATGGCCAAAAATCCTATGAAAAGATGCTTGCAATCATGGAACTGCAAATTTAAATGATAGCGGAATGCCACATTGCAAGCCCCCAAAAGCCTAAAATTTATTTGAAAATGCAAAGAGCCAAGAATACCCAACACATTCAAGAATAAGATGGCTGAGAATGGTGGCTCATGCCTGTAATTCCAACACTTTGGGAGGCCAAGGCAAGAGGACTGCTGGAGTCCAGGTGTTCAAGACCACACTGGATAACACAGCAAGACCCTGCCTCTATAAACTAATAATTTAATTAAATAATTTTTTTAAAAAAGAAGGTACACACCAAGATGTAAAAAGCACAATGAATAAAACACTATGATCTTAGTAAACCAATGGAAAAGAAGGGAGAGAGGAAAAACAGATGCATGCATAGATGAAACACCTAATTTATAACCAAAGCTATCACTGCAGACAACAGGCAAAGAACAGTCTTTTCCATAAATATTTCTGAGTCAACTGGTTATCACTATGGAAAAACAAAAATTTGACTCCTCACTTATACCATACCCCAAAAGGAATTCCAAGTGGATTGTATGTCTAAATACGAAAAGCAAGACAAAAGTTTAAAAGAGCACAGAGAATACATTCATGACCTTTGGCCTGGACACATTTCTTCAGAGGACACAAAAAGCACTAATCATTAAAAAAGCTTTCCTTATGTTTCATTAATTTCTAGGCTTTTGATATTTTTGATGTTATTCATAATTTTTTATATTGCCCTCAGAGCCCACACACAACCTTATTAGTAATAGCAACCATGGCCTTTTGGATTTTCAAAATATTTATATTGGTTAAAAGTTAAAAGAATAATTTTCTTCTTTTCCAGCTTTTTTGTTTGTTTGTTTGTAAAGAGTGGAGACTCAGTTGCTTAGGCTGGAGTACAGTAGTGCAATCACAGCTCACTGTAACCTCAAAGTCCTGAGCTCAAGTGGTCCTCTTACTTCAGCCTCCCAAGTAGATGGAACAACAGGCATGTGCCATAACACCTGACTAATTTTTTTTGATATTTTTAGAGACAGGACCTCACTATGGTGCTCAGGATGGTCTTGAACTCCTGGTCTCAAGTGGCTCTCCCATCCAGACCTCCCAAAGTGTTGGGATTGGTATGAGCCACCATGTCCAGTCCAGCCAGTATATTTTTTTATTCTTTTTCTTGCCTTACTGCACTGGCTACAACTCTAGTAAACTAGTGGTGGTAGATATCCTTGACTCATTCCTAAATTGAGAAAAAAAACTTCAACATTTCACTGTTATAATGTTTTGCTGCAGGTTTTTTTGCAAATAGATATGCTTTATCAGAAGAAAGTTCTCATCTATTACTTGATAAGCTTAATAAATTTTACATTTTGTCAAATGCTTTATCTGCATTCATTGTGATGATCATATAATTTTTTTTCCTCCTTGATTTTGGTTAATGCAATGAATTACAATGACTTAATTTTCAAATGTTACCAACCCCTAGCTGGGCGCAGTGGCTCACACCTATGATCCCAGCACTTTGGGAGGCCGAGGTGAGAGGATTGCCTGAGCCCACGGGTTCAAGACCAGCCTAGGCAACTTGGCAAGATGTCCTCTCTAAAATAAATCCAAAAATTAGCCGGGCATGGTGGTGCGTGCCTGTAGTTCCAGCTACTTGGAAGGCAGAGGCAGAAGGATCGCCTGAGTCCAGCAGGTCGACACTAGGGTGGCAGTGAGCGTGCCACTGCACTCCAGCCTGGGCGACAGAGTAAGACTCCAACTTAAAAAAAAATGTTTTGGTTATAATGTATTATACTTTTTAAATACTGCTAGATCCAATTAGCTAATATTTTTGTTAGGATTTTTACATCTAAGTTCATTTCAAAAGCTAGATGACCCAGTTCCTTTTCTTGTTATGTCCATGTAGAACTCATAAAGCTATTATTTTTTTCTGTCCTCCAAAGAGCCAAAAACTGGTGTTATTTCTTCATTCAATGTTTGGCGAAAATCCTATTGTGGAAAGTGTCGTAAGTTTTTAGACTTTTCAAAGAACCAATATTTTTTCTTTGTTGATTCTCTTTATCGCATGTCTGTTGTCTATGTTATTAACTTCTGTTCTTTATTGATATTTTTTTACTTTCTTTGCATTTAGTTTATTTTTCTAACCTCTGCAGATTAATGCTTAGTTTGTTAATTTTCAATACTTTTTCTTTTCTAATATATGTATGTAGAGTTCTAAATTTCCCTTTAACACGGCATTAGCTATATCCCACAAGTTTTCACATATAGTATTTTCATCATAATTTAGTTCCAAATACTTTCCACTGAGATGTACTCTTTCCAAACATATACCAATTCCTAGAGTTTTGTTATTGTTGCTGTTGCTATTAGTTTCTAGCTAAATTCCACTGTGGTCAGCGATTGCACTGATTTCCATTTTTGAAAATGTGTATGTGTGGCCTGGCGTGATGGCTCACGCCTATAATCCCAGCACTTTGGGAGGCCAAGGTGAGAGGACTGTCTGAGCCTATTGGTTCAAGACCAGCCTGAACAACTTGGCAAGACCTCATCTCTACAATAAATCAAAAAATTAGCCAGGAGTGAAAGCATGCCTATAGTTTCAGCTACTTGGAAGGCTGAGGCAGAAGGATCATCTGAGCCTAGCAGGTTGAGGCTGAGGTGGCCATGAGTGTGCCACTGCACTCCAGCCTGGACAACAGAGAGACTCCAACTCAAAAAAAATTTTAAAAAAAGGAAAGAAAGAAAGAAAATGTGTATGTGCATAATCTTAGGTGTATGGGTCATGTGTCCCTAGGTCAATTCCACTAATCATGTTGGTCACACTTTTCTAATTCCTTATTGGTTTTTTTCTTCTACATTTTCTATGAGTTACTGAAAGATGAATGTTAAAAAATCTCCCATTAGGACCATAAATCTACTTCTTTTAGTTCAGTCAACTGATTTCAATACATTTTTAGATGTTCTTAGGAACATATATATTCAGAATTTTATATATTCCTTTGTCAATTGAACCATTTATCATTTAAAAATATTCCTCTTTATTGATGCTTTTTGTCTTAAAGTTACTTTATCTGACATAATATGACTGTATCAACAGTCTTTGGATCAGTGTTTAACTTTAGTTTCAACCATTCTGTATCTGCATATTTAAAGTATGTCTCTTGAAAGCAGTATTCAGCTTGTTTTGTAACCATCCTGACATAATCATCGTCCTTTCTTTTTTTCCTAAAGACAGATTTCCAGGCTGGACTGCAGTGGTATGATCATAGTTCACTGTAACTTTGAACTCCTGGGCTCAAGTGATCCACCTGCCTCAGCCTCCTGAGTAGCCAGAACTATAGGTGCATGCGACCATGCCTAGCTATTTTTTTTTTTTTTATTTTAAAGATGTGGGGTACAATTTTTTTTTTTTTAAAGATGTAGGGTTAGGTATACAAATGTTCATTATGCAGGTAACCTTCCTAGTTAATTTTTTATTTTTATTTTTGTAGAGATGGGTGTCTCGCTATGTTGCCTAGGCTGATCTTGAAGTCCTGAACGCAAGCAATCCTCCTGCCCCAGCCTTAATCGTAGTCTTCTTTTTATTGGACTATTTTGTCCTTTGCAATCTAAATATTAGTAACTGTATTAAATGTAATATACTATCTTATTACTTATAATATACTATGTTATTACTTGCTACGCATTTATCCTACTTATTATATGATTCTTGTTCTCTCCTTATGTTCTTTATGATTATTTTTACTATTCTACTTTTCTCCTCTACTAGCTAGCTATTTATACTTTCATTTACCATAAAGATGCAAACTTGGGCCGGGCTCGGTGGCTCAGCCTGTAATCCCAGCACTTTGGGAGGCCGAGGTGAGTGGATTGCCTGAGTCTGTGGGTTCGAGACCTGCCTGGGCAACTTGACGAGACCTCATCTCTACAATAAATCAAAAATTATTCGGGCGTGGTAGCATGCGCCTGTAGTTCCAGCTACTTGGAAGGCTGAGGCGGAAGGATCGCCAGAGTCCAGCAGGTCGAGGCTGCGGTGGCCAGGAGCAGCCACTGCACTCCAGTCTGGGCGACAGAGTGAGAATCCAACTCAAAAAAAAAAAGATGCAAACTTTATCAGCAATTCCCTTTATTCCTTTATGCACCCTAAATGTTTACTTAAACCACTGCCCTTGAATGGCAATCATCTGTCTAGACTCAAATCCTATTTACCTCATTAAATGTCATTCAGGAAGATTACTATAAATAAGGAAAATCTGACAGTGCTTCAGTTAAATGCTATATTTTCAAAGCAGAAATTACATGTTCTAAGCAGATGTTCTGATACTTCAGTCCAAAGTAACTTTTTCCAACTATAAAAATTATGAAATGCCTGTAAAATTTTAAAAATTCTCAAAGTTGTAGGCACTTCAATAGTTAGCAATCCCCCCCTTAGCTGAGGTTTCACTATCCTCAGTGTCAGTTATCTGTCAGCATCACTACAGGATGAAAATATTAAATGGAAAATTTGAGAAATAAGTAATTCATAAGTTTTAAATTGTGTGTCATTCTGAGTAACATGATGAAATCCCACGCCATCCTGCTCCATCTGCCCGTGAAGCATCCCTCTGTCTAGGGTAGCCACACTGGATATGCTACCTGCCCGTTAATCACTTAGTAGCAGTCTCAGTTACCAGACTGACAGATCACAAGAAGAAATGGGTGCGCAGTATACTATAATACAGTATTTTGAAAGAAAGACCATATTCACATATCTTTTATTACAATATATTGTTATAATTATCCTATTTTATTGTTAGCTAGTGTTGTTAATTTCTTATTGTGCTTAATTTATAAATTAAACTTTATCATCGTCTAGGAAAAAACACAGGATATATAGGTTCAGTAATATCCACGGTTTCAAGGGGTATTGAAATGTATTCCCTACAAAGAGGGTACAGATGCTCGGTTCTGGCAACTGAGATAGAGAAGGAATACAGACAGAAAATAATGATGATTTGCTTTTATACTTAAAAGTCAGGGGCCGGGTGTGGTGTCTCAAGCCTGTAATCCCAGCACTTTGGGAGACCGAGGCCAGAGGATTGCCTGAGTTCAGGGGTTTGAGTTCAGCCTGGGCAACTTGGTGAGACCTCGTCTCTAGAATAAATAAATTAAAAAATAAGCTGGACATAGTAGAACATGCCTATAATTCCAGCTAAGCTACTTGGACGACTGAGGCAGAAGGATTACTTGAGCCCAGCAGGTCAAGGCTGCAGTGGCTGTGAGCGTGCCACTGCACTCCAGCCTGAGTGACAGAGTGAGACTCAACTCAAAAAACAAAAACAAAAAACAAAAAGTCAGAATCTACTGTAATACGAAGTTCTACGTTGCTATTCTTACATTTTAAAAACTAGTAAATGAGCTTTACAATAAATGGTATAAAAAGGCACAAGCAAATACAAAAAGAAGAATGTATACACGTACTAGACATCTCTTCTGAATACTGTCTTTGAGGTGCCATAAGACCATCTTACAGGTAAGAGAGGTCTCATCAACAAAGCAAATCAATCAACTAGATTACCTTGGTCCAAAAGAATAATCAACCACATTACGACAACAGCTCTGGTGCTAATGCTGTCACATGGGTTTCAAAATATCTCAATAAAATCCTTCTGGTTCCTAAAAGTTATTAGTGGTGGCAGCTCAATTTAGAAATCCCATGACATAGTTCAAATTACAATAAGATAACATCAAATATTATAAGAAAAATGCTGTTTTGCTTTTCCTTAATCAAAGTCTAGACATTTCACATATGAGCACGTAAATTTCATTTTATTTTTTACTAGATTCAAATACATTTCCTTCGATTATAAAATTATGTTCATTTTTTATTTTTATTAATGAGGAAAAAGCCTAAACCTCTTATTCCCCAACTTTCTCTGGCTTAATTCCCAAAATATACACTATTTATTTTATACTGATAAGTTATTCTCTCTCGGAGTTAATATCTCATAAACATATTTTACTTATTTCATAACTACTCAATTGCCTTTTTAAAAAAAAAAAAAATAGCACAATTAGATAAATAACTGAGTATCCTTCTGAAAGGAGCAATTTGGCATAATGATTAAACTACAGGCTCTGAAATTCTATAACTGTATATTTAAGCCCAGGCTCTGCCATTTAATAACTGTATATCCTAGGCAAATTACTAATCTTTCTGTCTCAGCTTCCTTATCTATTAAACAGGGATCTTAATATTACCTACATCATAAGGTTATAAAGATGAAATAAAATCTTCCATGTAGAAAGGATAGCAGAATGCCAGATACACAATTAGTCTTTGACAAATATTGTTATTATCATCATTATTGCAATGAAGATAATAAATCTATGCTTTGTAATATTGCAGAAAACAATTTTATAAAACTCCATATTCAGAAATAAAATAACATAAAGGTAAAACTGAACTGATCTCTCACTGTGCTATTAGATTGCAAACTAGATCCTATAACAGACAGCCCCCAAAACTCACCTACAATGAGGCTATCACCCTAATCTATAATCTACTGAGAAACAGAAAGGCTCCTTACTGTTAACTGCAACCCATTCGTTTAGATCTTCCCCCTCAGGAAGCATGACAGCCATCCGGAGGTTACCACTGCCAAGTGTGGCTTCTGCATGTTTTAAGAGCTCGTACTGGTGAGAACCCTCTGGAATGTTCTTCTTTGGTTTAAAAGTTTTAGAAGAGCGACTACCACTGTGAATAGAAAAGAAAAAAAGTACTTCAATAAATGTAAGACATGATCTTCAACAAAATCTACTACACTATATTACTGGATAAAATAACATAGCGGTGATCCTCCAATCACCTCTATATGCATCCACAAATAAACAGCAAGCATACTTTTAGCCCACCTTCAATCACTAGACCTAAACTGTATTTGCTACATTAAATCCTGGCAATATAATTGCTGTAAGTACTTTGTTCTCTACCCAAAACACCCACAAACTTTCTCTACATTCCTTATTTAACGCAAAGAGAGGAAAAAAACTTTTAGTTGTAACTAATTCAGCTCTTCACAGTAAATTAATGATTATAGGTTGGATTATAGGTTGTAACCTCCCCAAAAAAGAAGAATTTTTTTTTTTTTTTTAAAGTTAGTCTCACTCTGTCACCCAGGCTGGAGGGCAGTGGCATGCTCATGGTCACTGCAGCCTCAATCTGCTGGGCTCAGGCGATTCTTCCACCTCAGCCTTCCAAGTAGCTGGAACTACAAGCATGCACCACCATGCCCGGCTAATCTTTTTGTTTATTGTGGAGATGAGGTCTCACCAAGTTGCCCAGGGTGGTCTAGAACCCATGAGCTCAGGCATTCCTCTCACCCCGGCCTCCCAAAGTGCTGAGATTATAGGAGCCACCGCGCCTGGCCAAAAAAAGCAGTTTTTAAGTGATGGCATTTTCTCATTATGTTAGCAAGTTCGTTTTTTTTTTTTTGAGTTGGAGTCTCACTCTGTCGCCCAGGTTGGAGTGCAGTGGCATGCTCACGGCCACCACAGAGCCTCAACCTGCTGGGCTCGGGCGATCTTTCCACTGCTTCGGTCTTCCAAGCAGCCGAAACTACAAGGGCGCGCTACCACGCCCAGCTAACTTTCTGATTTATTGTAGAGACAAGGTCTCACCATGTTGCCCAAGCTGGTCTCAAACCTGCGGGCTCAGGCAATCCTCTCACCTTGGCCTCCCAAAGAGCTGGGATTATGGGCTTGAGCCAGTGCGCCTGGCCTGCTGCTACCAGGTTCTTATCAAACTGTATCTTATATCCTAGTCACCCCTTCTCAATATTCTCTGGATTCTCTTCTTATGAAAACGAACAGATTGGGGCAACCCCCTCGGGTCCCCTCCCACTGTGGTAGCTTTTCTGTCCTCTCAATAAATCCTGCTTTCAAAAAAGAAAGAAAGAGAAAAAGAGAGAGTGAGAAGAAAAGAAGAGAAAGAGAAAGAAAGAAAGAAAGAAAGAAAGAAAGAAAGAAAGAAAGAAAGAAAGAAAGAAAGAAAGAAAGAAAGGAAGGAAAGAAAGAAAGAAAGAGAAAGAAAGAAAGAAAAAATAAATGAACAGACAGGAAGGAAAGAAGAGGCTGGATAAGTGGGAACTTTATAGTTTAATGTTATTACATTTGTATCACAGAAAACACCAATTCCAAAAAGAACGCATAAATGATTGTTATACTTTCCAAACTCTCCATAGTTTGTCACTTATGATCCCCTTCTTTCAAGCTCTCTGAGGTTCCTCCTTCTCTCCCAAGATGAAACAGCCTTCTCAAACCTTGGCCACATTGTTATAAACACCTGAGGAACTTTCAAAGCATACTGAGGATTCTGAGCTAAACCAAGAATCTACCAGTCAACCCAAACAATCAATTCATTCTAAAATACCGGCAATCTCATGTAACTCTATATTTAAATGAGAATGCCATTAAACATCTGCTCAGGTGTTTAATTAGAACTAAATTCCTCAGCACATTCTCTCTCTATGTCTCTCTCTCTCTCTCTCTCTCTCTCTCTCTCTCTCTCACACACACACACACACCCATATCACTCACTACTCAACAGCCAAGGGATCTCTGTAAAAATACTAATCAAATGATGTTACTCCTCTGCTTAGAACCAATCAGTGGCTTTTCAGTGCACTCAGAGTAAATCCAAAGGTCAAATATTAGATAAAGTCAGGCACTCGACCCACTAAAGAGTGTGGAAATTCTTCTTCAGTTTAATCATATTATACATTAAATAACAAGTTTTTTCCCAGAATCTCTAAAATATAACTATATTTTAGACCTGTATTGCCAGCTACTGGGGAGGCTGAGGCAGAAAGATCCCTAGAAGTCAGAGTTTGAGGCCAGCCTGGACAACGGTAAGATCTCGTCTCTAAAAATTAAATTAAACTAAAATTTAAAAATTATTTTTACAAATGTTAAGTGATAATTACATAAATATGCCTACCAAGTTTGAAACCAGTTTCATTTTCCTTCTTCCTCTCACCGTTTATCAAAATTCAGTATGAGAAACATACTTTACAACATATTTCACAAAAAGATATTTTACTAATTTATGTGTGATTAATTACAAAAATAGCTCTCATATGCAAGTCTTCAGACAGGATGTTGAGACATTCACTGCCTTTAATCAGCCCACAGCTCAGATGTGAGCAGCTGAAGATGTGAGCGCCTGTAAATAAGGCCCACTGCGCCTGCAATGAGGTCAGAAATCAGTTACCAATATCTGGTATATCCTTCCTGAACATCATGTCTATACAAGCAAGAGAGTTTTGTGCTTGTTTCTGTTGGTTTTACACAATAGTAGCATACTGTAGTAAACTAAATAACGTTTTTCACTCAAATATTTAGAAGACTGTTGTATTTAAGGTATAAGTAGATCTACCTTACTCTTCTAAAGACTGAATAATATTTTCTTATAGAGAATACAGTTTGCTCAGTCCCCTATTAATAAACATCTAGGCTGTTTGTGGTCATTTGCTACTACAAACAATGTTGCAGTAAGTATCCTTGTGCGTATGCATATATGAAGAATGAATTCCTTGAAGAGGGTAGGTACATTTTAAAATTTTATGTAGTGCCTATTTTTCCTCCAAATAAAGTGTACCCTTTTACAACAATCCCACTTATAATGCAGAAGTCTTAAAGGACAGGGACTAGATTGCTAATTTCTCTTGTACAGTTTTCAGTACATCACAACTATGTAGAATTTAGAGCCTTCTGATTAGAATATGAATGATGCATTACAGAAAAGGAGTGTTATGTTGATAATTCACAGCACCATGCTGAGATCACCACTGTTCTAATAAATATCCAAGATATTCAGGTTAATTTTCCTAGTGCTCACATATTTGAAGTCAGTCGATTTTTAGAGCAAGACAGAGTGGCTTGTCTAGTAAATAGTACTAGGGATGGCTCTGAATAAACATCTCTTCTAATCTTTCAATTTAATTTCTCTTTTATAAAATTCAACAACATCATTTATTTTTCTCTTTGATACCCTAAAGAATACATTAGATCCCATAGTGACACTTAGGCTAATTCCCATAAACCATTTTTTATCATCTCAACAAAGTCATCCATCATTACCCTTTATTTTAACACCTTTATTGGTCAATCCAACTATGATCAAAGTTGATTATTTCTAAGCTGAATTCAGTAATCTTAAGGCTGAAGGGTGATTGGGGGAGATTTATAAACTCAAAACAGGGGCACTAGGAGTGGTTAAAATAATAGATACCTGTATAGTCTGACACTAAAGATATGTAAATTTATTCAAAATTAGAAGCAAATTAACATTTATTTGTGTCAACAAATAATGCTCCATCCCTTCTAGGTTAAGTGACTTAGTCTGACTGCACGGCTAATCAAATGGCAAAACTGGGATTCAGTAACGGTCCATTATCTTGAAGAAGTTACTTAACATTACTGAGTCTCAGCTTCCTCACCTATAAAATGGGAATAATACCTACTTTACTAATGAACTTCATGGTAAGAACTTCACTGATAGCAAGTAGTTCTTTTTGCTCCACCTCTAGGTAGCAAACAGTCATTCACATCAGTAGCTCCTCTGGAAGTCTAAGTCCAATACTAGAGATCAGGTATTCAATAAGTACTTACTAATTGATAGTTCCAGTCAACTTCAGGCTGAGAACTCCTACATCAGGATAATAACGATGATGATTAATATTAACTAGCATTTACTGCGGGTTTTGTGCTCTTAAGTATTTTACAAGCACTCTCATTTAATCCTCATAACTCTATGATATACATCCTATTATTAATTTTATGGATGACAAATCTGAAGCTTAAAGTACTTATGTAATTTGTCCAAGATCAAAAAAGTGGTAAATTAAGGAGCCAAATTTTAAATTTAGGATTGAAACCTCTATAGCCCATTCTCTTACCTACTGTCCAGCATTACTCAATGCTTTATCTTCTATCCAATTATTTCTAACAATTTTCTTCCTTATCACCTCATTTTAATAGATTCACTCATGAAACAAGGCAAGACTAATTTATACTAAGAGAATTATTAAAAGGCACATTTTAAAAACAGTCTTCAAACTACCTAATTCCACTTACTCTCCTCACACTTATTCTAATTTGGATGAATACTTAGCAAATACTCTGCCAGTAAGGAAAATTAAAACTCTACCCTACAGCAATTTTCCCCTAAATGTAGCCACACATTTGGCTTGCAAAAAGGCCTGCAAAAAATGTTTGAAGTTGTCAATATAAAATGTGTTCTAGAAATAAGAAGACTAAAAGCTAAAGGCTAAAAGTTGAGTACTGAAAAGATAATCTTGAGTAAAGAAAGACAGCAGTCTGAACAAACACATCTACTTACATTTCTGCCTATAATCCCTTTCAAATCACTAATGTTATTGGCAGATGGTGTTGCTATTATGATTACTGTTAGGAGTGTAAGAAATCCTTAACATGGCTAAAAAAAAAAAAAAAAAAAAAAAAAAAAGCATACTATAAGCAGCTCAGAAATTGAGGAATTCCGCTAAAAAGTTGATGAGACACAATGGCAGAGGAAGTCTGAGAAAACCTATCCCAGAAATGTCCAGAAGAGGTCACTATGAAGATAAGAGTGATTTCGCTGAGCTCCAAACCCAGAGTCTGGATGACAGGAGGGGACGCTGGGGGACTCTCCAGAGGATCACATGGGAACTTGTGAAATCTTTAAGCAAGTGAATCTTGATGGCCTTTTTCTGAGAAGTAAGCAAGTGGCAGGAGGCTAAAGCTCAGAGCCTGATGGGAAAAGGGACCTTCACCACCTCCCCATCAGGTAGGGGAACCCTAGAGCCAGAAGAGAACCTACTGGCCTGCCTCTACTGCTCCCTATCACCAGAAGCAAGCTCCTGTGATCAAAGGCTATATATATTCATCAAGAAGCAAACCAATATTCTCAAACACTCAAGTGAGTATTTGAGTGCTCCCAAATCACTGTAATATTCCAGGAAAACCAACATTTTGAAATAACTCTGAACTCAACAATACATCTAATATGAACAGAAACTAGGCAAATAGGAGAACACATTAACTATCAGTAAAATCTTTAGAAATAATGGAGACACTGTTATCTCCTTGACAAACTAGGCAATTAAGAAAAGAAACAATTAAGGAAAGGCAGAGAGGCTAAAAGTTCTTTAACAAAGCAAGGTAAAGTTAAGAGATACTGTCCAGCCGGGCTCGGTGGGTCAGCCTGTAATCCCACGCCTTTGGGAGGCTGAGGTGAGTGGATTGCCTGAGCCCGTAGGTTCGAGACCCACCTGGGCAGCGAGACCTCATCTCTACAATAAATCAAAAAATCAGCCGGACGTGGTAGCACATGCCTGTAATTCCAGCTACTCTTGGAAGGCTGAGGCAGAAGGATCACCCGGAGCCCAGCAGGTCGAGGCTGGGCGACAGAGTGAGACTCCAACTCAAAAAAAAAAAAAAAAAAGAGAGATACTGTCCACAGTGAAATTTTAAAACTGAGGTTTAAATATGATCCATTGAGAAAATGGTTGCACAATTCTGGAAAAATACTAAACATCATCAAGCAATGCACTTTAAATGAGTGATCTGCATGGTATATAAATATACCTCAGTAATGTGATTTTTTTTTAAAGTACAAAGAAAAATATAACTGAAGTTATAAAAAAGGATAGCAGCCCAAGCAAATATAGTTAGCTGATCTTGACAAAGTAGAAAAAGCAATTCTATAGAGAAAAGATGATCTTTCAACAAATGGTGAAACACTGGAACAGATGCAAAAACATTAGCCTAGACACAGTTCTTACGTCGCTCGCAAAAATTAAATTGAACTGGATGATAGACCTAAAAATACAGCATAATATTATAAAGCTTCTAGAAGAAAACATAGGAGAGAATCGGTGTGACCTTGAATTTGGTGATGAGCTTCTAGACACAAAACCAAAACAATGATTATGAAAGAAAAAAAAGAAAAAGAAAAAAATGAGTTAGACTTCATAAAAATAAAAAATTCTGCTCTCTGAAAAACACTCTAAGAAAAGCAAAAATCAAGCCACAGGCTAGCAGAAAATCTTTGCAGACCACATAAAAGACTTGTACTCAAATAGAGCTCTTAAAATCCAACAATAAGAAGTCAACCCAATGAAAAAAAGAGTACAAGAGAGGAACAAATCCCACTAAAAAAGATACGCACATAAAAAGATGCTTACCATCATTTGTCATCAGGGAAGTGCAAATTCAAATAATAAGATACCACCACACAGCATCTATTAGAGCGGCAGCAATCCAGAAAACTGATACCACCACATGCTGATAAGGATGCAGAGCAACAAGAGCTCTCATTCCCGAAAGAAATGCAAAGATGGTACAGCCACTTCTGAAGATGGTTTGGCAGTTTGTTACAAAGCTAAACATAATACTTTCAAACCACATTCCTAGGTATTTATCCAATTTGATCTGAAAACCTATTTCCCCACAAAAGCCTGCTGGCAAATGTTTACAGCAGCCTTAATCATAACCGCCAAAATAGAAAGTAACCAAAGTACCTTTCAACAGGTGAATGAATAAACAAACGGTGGTACATCCATACAACAGAATATTATGTTCAATGATAAAAAGAAATTAGCTACCAAACTACAAAAAGACATGAAGCAGCCTTAACTGAATACTGCTAACTGGGAGAAGGCAGTCCAAAAAGGCTACGTACTAAATGATTCCAAATACATAAAATCCTGGCAAAACTACAGAGACAGTAAAATGCTCAGTGGTTGTCAAGGGTTCCAGGGAAGAGGGGGAAGATGACTAAGTACGTTCCCATGAGAACTGAAAATATATGTCCGCACAAAAACTCTCATATTATTCATAATAGAAAAAGTAGAAACAACTCAACTGTTCATCAACTGATAAATGGATAAATGTGGTATATCCATACAATAGAAAATTATTCAGTTACATAAAAGATGAAATACAGATACATGCTATAACACGGATGAATCTTGAAAATATTATGCTATGTGAAAAGAACTCAGACACAAAACATGTAGTAATACATAATGTATGATTCTTTTTATTTGAAATGTCCAGAATAGGCATACCCATAGAGACAGTAAATTAATAGTTGTCAAGGGTTGAGGGTATAGGGAGACACCTGATCTCAAACCAGGCCAAGTAGGGACCAAAGTGAGGCCCAAACTTTACCTGTACATGACCATTTGTATACTTATCCTGATCTGTACCCCATATCTTTAAAATTTAAAAAGAGGGAAAAAGAAAGAAAGAGGAGGTAATGGAGAGAGACTATTACCAAAGGTATGGTCTCTTTTGGGGGAGTCTATTTTTGGGGTGATGAAAATGTGCTGGAATTAGATAGTAGTGATGGTTGCACAACTTTGTAAATAAACTAAAACCTACTGAATTTAAGTGTAAATATTATATGTGAATTATAACTTTTTTAAAAATTTAAAAAAGTAGACTGCCAATAATGCTCCTCCTCACTTATATAAGTCAGTTACTTTCACCCATTTACTCACTCTTGCATTCCTTCATTCAACTAGCATATTCTGACTACCTACTATGTTCTCAAGAGCACTGTTCTAAACCCAGAGACACAGCATTGAACAAGACAGAGAAGGTTCCTACTCTCATGCTAGGGAGAGGACGTGGAAGGAAAAAACCAGCAAGAAATGTCTGGGCAGTGGTAAATGCTTGATGAAAGTAACAGAATCATGAGACAAGTGATGTGACAAGGCACTGCGTTAGAACTGGAGGTTAGAGAAGGCCTTCCCATGCATGGCCAGAAAGACAAGCAGTAGCAACCAGTAGTCACACGCAAACATGGGGCAAAGGTAAGAGCATTACAGGCTTAGAGAATAAAAACCAGGATGCAGCCACATTTTCAAGAACAGGAGGAGAAAAGGTATCTGGGGTTAGAGTATCAAATATGATGGGAACAGTGGTTTGAGATGAAACCAAAGGCTGACAAGAACGTTGGCTAAGATTTAGAGGCCAAAAGGAATTTAGATTACCACTTTATAAACGAAAAGCCATTAGCAATTTTTCTAAAAAACAGAAATAGTAACAACATGATCTGATTTAATGTTCTAAAAAATATTGTATCTACAGTTATTATCAAAATGACAAAACAAACAAACAAACAAATGCTTGGCCAGGATTGGTGACTCAGGCCTGTATCTCAGCAATTTGGGAGGTCAAGGCTAGAAGACTGCTTGAGCCCAGGAGTTTGAGACCACACTGAGCATAGAGAAATATTGAGAGCATAGTGAAACTTCGTCTCTACAAAAAAAAATCAAAAAATTAGCCAAGTGTGGTGGCGCACACCTATAAACACAGCTACATGAGAGGCTGAGGTGGAAGGATCGCCTGAGTCCAGGAGGTCCAGTCTGCCGTGAGTCGTGATTGCTGTGATCATGCCACTGCACTTCAGCCTGGGTGACAGAGTGAGATACCAACTCAAAAATATAAATAAGTAAATAAACTGTAACTCATACAAAATGGATGGAGAGTTGGTCCATTTAGCATTTATTAAATACTCCATAAACATCTATAATCTAGTCCTTAGAAAATAATACAAAACTTCACAAGCAATGACCAATTAGTTTCCACATTTGTGAAGTCATCTAAGACATTACCTCAACTACAGATAAAGGCACTAAAGTTTAATCACCCATCTAACTCCCACTGAGCTTCTCAGTTGTACGGAGGCCACATTTTCCTTTGCCCAGTGGTGAATCCATTGTTCTAACCAGTAAATAGATACTGAAACCACAGGAGATTTCAGGAAGTTGAAAAGTCAAATGACTGGGTGATTTTCATGCAACAGCAGCAACTCTATTTTGAGAATTCGATGCACCTTGCTGGATAGTTAAAAGGAAGAAACCAAAACTTGCATATGAAGAATTTAGACTGAGCAATGTAGTTGTTCATAATTCCAAACAAATCAGTATTCTGAACAGGAAACATCTAGGGAGCTCAAACATCACTTCGTTTATAAAACTTTTCCTAACTTCCCATGGAAAGCTGTCCATTTCTTCTTGGGTAGTTTAAGGCACCTAAAATACCTCCTATATTTACAGGGGGACCAAAAAAAAAAAAAAAAAAAACCGGAATTAATCTTTTGGAGAACAGTCCCCTTGTGGTATAGGCTTCCCCCACTAGGTAAGTGTTCTAGGAATTCATCAGCATTGGTGTCCTAGCTAACAATGTTACGAGAGGCTGTGTTAGCATGTAATTGTCATAGATGTCTGTCCAAAACAAGATCATCTGTTATATTCTTTTTTTTTTTTTGAGTTGGAGTCTCACTCTGTCTCCCAGACTGGAGTGCAGTGGCCGCTCCCAGTCACTGCAGCCTCGACCTGCTGGGCTCTGGCGATCCTTCCGCTTCAGCCTTCCGAGTAGCCGGAATTACAGGCGCGCGCTACCACGCCCGGCTAATTTTTGACTTATTGTAGAGATGAGGTCTCACTGCCCAGGCGGGTCTCGAACCCGCGGGCTCAGGCAATCCACTCACCTCAGCCTCCCAAAGGCGTGGGATTACAGGCTGAGCCACCGAGCCCGGATGAAAAATCTTATTCTTAATGCAAGGAGCCAGTCTCACTCTGTCACCCAGGCTGGAATGCAGTGGCACACTCATGGCCACCCCAGCGTCGACCTGCTGGACTCCAGCAATCCTTCTACCTCTGCCTTCCAAGTAGCCGGAACTACAGGCACATTCCATCACGCCTGGCTAATTTTTTATTTATTGTAGAGACAGGTCTCACCAAGTTGCCCAGGTTATTCTTGATTCCATGGGCTCAAGCAATCCACTTGCCTTGGCCTCCCAAAGTGCTGGGATAACAGGATGAGCCACAGAGTCCAGCCTTCGTTAAATTTTGAGTCGGAGTCTCACTCTGTCGCCTAGGCTGGAGTGTAGTAGCAAGATCACAGTTTACCACAGCCTAGACCTCCTGGGCTAAGATGATCTTCCTGCCTCAGGCGCCCAAGTAGTTGAGACAACAGGCACATGCCACTATGCTAGGCTAATTTTTTTGTGTTGTTTTTTTTTTTTGGTAGAGACTAGGTCCTGCTATGTTGCTTGGGCTATGTTGTTGACTCAAGCAATCCTCCTGCCTTGGCCTCCCAAAATGTGGAACCACAGGCGTGAGCCACTGAGTGGGCCAGTATTCTTACCAATATTAAAGAAAAAGACCAATCTATCATCTTTATTTCATTCAGTATAAAAAATCTAAAAGATTTTAACTGTGGCAAGAGAAGTAACATATAGAGTAAAGAATATTTCCTAATCCTACACACGAAAAATTTCAATATTAGGCCTTTTACAGTCCTGCCCTACTTAAATACTGGCTTAAAAAAAGGTTAACCAAAGCAAAACATCTCAACAATTTTAAGCAAGTCTCTTCCTTTCTTCATGGGGGGGAGGAGTAGCTTATATATTCTTAATAACTAAACCGGTTGCAGTTTCCTCCCATAGCTTAAATTGATTTAACCATACTTTAAAAACTAAATTCACTCTCTTGTAATAAAAAGATTAATTTTTTCCCCTCTAAGTAAAAGAGCAGAATTTCTCCTGGCATATACTCTAAAGCCACAGATTCATTAGAAAGGGCACAATAAAAGATCAAGTCTAAAGCCTTGGCCGAAAGGGAACAATCTTTACATCAGATACAGATCTCAAGTTAACACTTGGAAAAACATCCACCTGCAATTCCTATAGTCCACCATTTGGCTGCAAATATGAAGCAGTAACCCAACAGTAATGCAACCAGTGACAAAGCAGTTTTGTAGTCTAAGTGCTTTGAAATTAAATTCCTATAATAAAGAAGTCAGTCTGATTTAAGAGGGGAAAAAAAGCACAAAGTTACAATCAGACAGTGCCTACTCCTCCTTATCGCTCACAATTTTAACTGAGCTTTCTTTTTTCACCGGATAATGCTGAGTATCCCTAGAGAATCAATTCAGGTCATTTGCCTCTGAAAGTTTCCCTAATATCATAAGATGGGCTTATCTGTGTCCACACAGACTCTTTTTTCAGCTTCTATTTTACAAAGCACCATGAATTTCTCAGAGGCAAGCAAGGACTGTTTCTAAGTTATCACTGCCATCTCCAGAACCTAATACAATGCTGAGGTCAAAACAGATCTTCAGTGTTTGTTTGTTGAGCTAGCTGATAAAGAATTCCAGTCTAAAAACTGGAAATACTTGTGTAAATACTTTTGACATTTGCTAGAATCTGTATTTTCAGTTTATACACAGAGGCCTAAACATGATATGCCTAATTATGTATAGCATAGTACATGGTGTACATGCTTGGTAATATACTATGTTTTAAACTAACATTTCAGTAGTACAATTGAACAAATGGAATCCAAGCACAAAATCACTGTACAACACAGTAGAACTGGATTTACCATGACACTAATAGTTTAAGCTTCAAGGGCCTTCAATGGTAGGGTCCCTTCCAAGGCAGTGGATCATGTGTTCCTATGATCACACATTTTCACAAAAATTGCAAAAGTAATCCACTACAATTGGTTAGACTTACTCTCTGACTCCTCCTCCATCACACTTCCTCCTTGGGTAATGTGGTATTCTGGGTATTCAGCTAAGGGAAGTTGAGCTGACACAGACTTAGATTAGATTTCATGGCCTACACGTAGTGTGTAATCACTTCCACATATGACTAGATTATTGCTAGTCTGAGTGCAGGAATGACTTCCAGGAATGTTCCTACCACCCAGTAGTGCTCTATCTGGAATCATTAACACTAAGGCACAGGACTAAGGTCCTCTAAATGTAAGCTCCATATTGGCACAGAAGTATATAGTAACACTGCACGTCATATAAATCTTAGTGAGGGTTTCCCCAAATTTGACAACAATCTTAAAATATTATAATACTATCAGTAAAACAAGTTGTGAATCTGAAACTTTTCTAAGCTATCAATACTAATAAATTTTCATCAGCCAAGCTAGAGGAAAAAAATACACTGTTGACATATGAAGAAGTAGTCAAAAGGTATGCAGTCAAAAATCTATAAGTAAAAAAGTATTAGAGACATCAGGCAGCTAATAAAAATGCTATTTTTCTGTATCTGTGATATCCACTGACTTTGTCAGCTTTATTAAAACCATAATTAGTGATTTTTCTCATTCTAAATACTCATTCTGCCAACTAATTTTGTATTTTTTTTCATTTTCTCAAACAAGCCCCCCACCATCTGCATTAGTCTCTACCCACCACCTGAAAGCTAATACTACTTAGAGGAAAAAGTCACAAGTTATAGTTTGATGTAACTGATTCTCTGAAACACCACACATAAATCTGTGGAGGTACACTCTTGGAGAAACTGCCCTTGACTCTAAAGAGTTCATCGTGCCTTCCTCCAGGGACAGCGACACTCTGTACGGTCTTCTCTTATAGTATTTACCAAACCCTGAGAAGTATGTGTCAGCTCATGCCTCTTCTGTTACTCTGTGCAACTTAGGAACAGGTGCCATACATCTTGTTCATTTGGGTTTGTTGTGTTGTGTTGTTTTGTTTTCAGAAATCTTCTAACACAATCATCAGTAAATGTTTTCTTGTGTGTTTTTTTTTTAAAGTTATTATACCCTAAACTACTATCTTCAGGAAGATGTCTTAAAGCTGTTTCACTCACTGTCTCTGATGTTAGTTCATCACTATGGAGCAAGTGGGAAAAAGGACTAACTGTAACAATTATGAGCACTAACCACAGGAGTCAGAGGCTTCCAGGGGTCAGCCCGGGTCTTCACTTATCTAAAAGAGCAACATAGTTCAAATAGCCGTGCTGTCAGTGGGCAAAAACTGGCAGCAAAAGCAAACAGTAGGAGGGAGTAGACTATTTATTTGTTCCTCCTCCATAGAAGCTGAACTAATCACGTAACTAATGGAATCTTCAGAACTGTGAAATGGGAGTATGTGCCAATACTATATCATGCCAAAAGCCCACAAGGAATGGTTTTACTTCTCAAAGGTACCTTCTGGCATGATGGAAATGCTCTAGATCTTTTAAAAGCTGTGGGTTACACAAGCACAAACAGTTGCTTCAACTAATCAAACTATATGCACCTACAATCTGAGCATTTCACTGCTTGTAAATTACACCTCAGTGAAATAAAAATAACTAAGCAATGAACTCCCTGAACCTACTGACACATATCTCTGAGCTATATAACAAGGAAATACTTCCCACAATGCTCTTAAACATTTACACAATACTTTTTTCTTTATTGACCTCTTCTAGTTCAAAATGTATATTGAGCCTTTGATAATCTAAAAGACAATGTGAATCTTCTCTCTTGAAACATAAAACACAGGCTGGGCACAGTGGCTCAAGCCTGTAATTCTAGCACTCTGGGAGGCTGAGGCGAGAGGACTGCCTGAGCCCTGGGAATCGAGACCAGCCTGGGCAACTTGGTGAGACCGCATCTCTACAATAAATCAAGAAAAGTTAGCCAGACATGGTGGCACATACCTGTGTTTCCAGCTACTTGGAAGCTGAGGCAGAAGGACCACCTGAGCTGAGCCCAGTAGGTCAAGGCTACGGTGGCTGTGAGAGTGCCACTGCACTCCAGCTTGGGTGACAAGTGAGACCCTGACTCAAAAAAAAAAAAAGAAACATAAAACACAAAAATTTTGCATACAGAAATTCAGAGAGGTGTTAAAACCTGTTCATAAACAAGGGTACCTATATTTGTATACCTAACACTGATATGTACCCCACAAAAAAAAATGAAAAAAAAAAAAACCTTTTCATAAATCCAGATAAAGAACTCCTGCCCTAGTATGTATGAGAACATTCATTTTCTCTTGAAATCTTCTGTGAGCTCCACATTTATGTTCTAATACTATAAATGTATCTTTGGGACAAAACCACACATATGTTCAGGATGAGTAATTACAAGTTTTTTACTTAATGGAAAAAAAAATCCAAGAATATGGACCAACTATGCTGCCCATCAAAAGATGACTGGATAAAAAAAATATGGTACATATACACAATGGAATATTACACAGCAATAAAGGACAAAATCATGAACTTCACAGCAACCTGAATAGACTTCAAGTCTATAATACTTAGTGAGGTATCACAGAAACAAAGAACTGAATATCACATGTTCTCACTCATAAGTGGACCTTGAACAATTATCATAATACTGTAAGAAAAGGATTGACAGTAGTGGAAACTGCTGGGAAGGAAGGATTGGCAGTAGTGGGAATCTGCTGGGGGGAGGGGAGCACACTTCATCAACAAGGGTACCTGCATAATGAGCATCTGTATACCTAACTCTGAATTGTACCCCACATATTTAAAATAAAAGCATTTTTTTAAAAAGAAAAAAAATCATCTATATTCTAATGTTTATTCTTTTTTCTGTTAAACAATAACTCTAACAATTAGCTTAATCATATTTTGTAAAATAATTGATAAAGTTCAAAACCATGGCATTTATAAGAAATTCAATGCCTTAAATTAATGGGTTGATGCATAAGACCGTAGCATTTTTCACTTGCCCATAGACTGCAAATGTCACACGATGGTTGACCGGTCACAGTTCAAAACATCTGCCAATTCTTGTGTTGACTGATGTGGATTATTGTGGATAAAAGTGTTTAAATGGCCTTCATCAAAGCCTGATGGTCTTCCTGAACGTGGCGAATCACTCTGGTCAAAGCAGCCCTCTTTGAAAGGACAAAACCATTTCATTGCCATGCCCATACACGGCACAGATGTTTTGAGCCGCCTCCGTTGCCTTTACTCCTCCATTAAACTCAAACAGAAGAATATGTCAGAAGTGTTCATTTTTTCCACTTGACATTCCATCTTCTTTAGCCCACAAATAGCACTCACTAACTTTCTTCAAATCTGCAAAACGCAAGGCAGATTCACAAGTACAACACTGCCACTCCAAATGACAAAACAATAAACAAACTCCCAACACTGCAGTGTTGCCATGCCAAAAACAAACACTACAAACTTATGCATCAACCTAACAATATTCTTAAGAAAATAAAGAAAACTATATTGATGCCTATAAAAACCGATAATAAAGTGTCCCAGGAAATATTCTTTTTCTTTTATTAAGTGGCAACTCTATTTTAATAACACAGAAGATACTGGCAACGTGAATACAAAAGTTATAAATCATAGTTTCCTACATATCTAATTTCAAATACAGACTATTAGATTTTTTTTTTGCTCTTTTGAATTTTTTTTAATAAAATAGGGATCATTTCTGATTTGGAGATAAATTTTAAGTTATTTAGTGAATAACTAAGATCAACGATATTAAATTAAATTAAAATTGCTAAAGCATGCTTCTGAAGTCTAACCTGAATAATCTGAATTATCAGTGAAGACTGATAATAAATTACAAGTGTATTTATTATAATTACAAGTTATAAAACTTACTAAAGTTTTATATAATTATTAAAACATTCTAGTCAAGAGTTTTAAGAAATTTAGAAATAATATTCTTATTATAGGGTTAATATCAAATCATCTATTCTTCAGAAAGATATTTAAGTATATCAGTCTAGTTTCACCATAATGATAAAATGAAAAATACCAAGGAGTTTATGACCTTGTGATTAGATTTGAATGATTAAATTATTGTTTGGGTGTAGATGCCAGTTTTTTTCCTGAAGATATCAAAGAGAAATGTCACAAGGAAAGATAGAAGGGAGGGACAGAAGAAACTTCATACCTTGCAGCAGACAAAAATGATAAGGAGGTAAACAGAAATTAAACCGCAGTACTTAGACTACATTTCATATCTAAAAGAGCATCTGACATTTCAAATTAACCTGTTAATTAACAGCCAGTAACACTATGCCTATAGGGTATAGTAAGAAACAGTCAAAGTGGTCCGAAGAGATTTGATAACCAGAAACAAAAGAAAGCTAGACAATGTACCTGTGGGCAACAGATGCCTACTTTTTGTAGTTATAGAGACAAATATTAGTATGATTTGGTTCACCAAATTCCGAGAGTAAAGCTCAGATATTTGAAAAGACCAATTAATATTATAATGCCCTATTTATTTTACCATTAACCTGAAAACAAACAAAAATGAAAGAAAATAATTCACAGCCGGGCTCGGTGGCTCAGCCTGTAATCCTGCGCCTTTGGGAGGCTGAGGTGAGTGAATTGCCTGAGCCCGCGGGTTCGAGACTCGCCTGGGCAGTGAGACCTCATCTCTACAATAAATAAAAAAATCAGCCGGGCGTGGTAGCACATGCCTGTAATTCCAGCTACTTGGAAGGCTGAGGCGGAAGGATCGCCGGAGCCCAGCAGGTCGAGGCCGCGGTGGCCGGAAGCAGCCATTGCACTCCAGTCTGGGCGACAGAGTGAGACTCCAACTCAAAAAAAAAAAAAAAAGAAAAGAATTCACCTACCTAGAATCAGATTTCAGAGACATTTAACTGATAACAATGCTAATACAATGGAGAGAGATTCCTCTCATATTTAAACCTCTAGGATGCCTAATACTGGCAAGACACTGCCATGTTAAGCACAATGGGAAGCTGTGATGACACACAAAAGATGGTTCCTTGCAGTTCAAAATTTAGATCTATTTTCTTGCAAAAATGAGAGTTACTGAATGGTCAAAGTATTAGTTGGAAAAGGATTTTTAGAGTATTTACTAATACATTATAGTAACAAAGACAATTCAAAAAAGCAATGTAATTCGATGCAATAGCAATTTGTTTTCCCTTAGATAACACAATTGTGGAAGCTTAAAATATAGCAATAAAATGAATTAATACTTAGAAGAAAACTATTTTGAAGAATAATGATTAAAGATGGTAGGCTGAAAATACACACTAGCTCCCATTTTCTACTCAAAGTAATAATAAAGTAAATTTTTGAAAAATCATAATTCTATGAAGATATGAAATAAAGAATGAAAGAGGAAGGCAACAAAATTTTGGAAACTATCAAGTAGATGAATAAATGAATTACCATGCTTAGAAAACCCAATCCTTAACTTAGAAGCAACTCAACTGATGCAACTGATGTAATCATAGATCCCACAAAAGTTCAGGAATCAGTGGCATTTTTATTTTATTTTTTGAGTTGGAGTTTCACTCTGTCACCCAGCCTGGAGTGCAGTGGCACGCTCATGGCCACCCCACCACAGCCTCGACCTGCTGGGCTCAGGCGATCCTTCTACCTCAGCCTTCCAAGTAGCTGGAACCACTGGTATGCGCCATCAGGCCTGGCTAATTTTTTTTATTTATTGTAAAGATGAGGTCTCACCAAGTTGCCCAGGCTGCTCTCGAACCTGTGGGCTCAGGCAATCTTCTCACCTCAGCCTCCCAAAGTAGTGGTGTCATTTTTACAAGCAAGATTTTCTGGAAGTAGGAGTAAAAATGAAACAAGATTTTTACCAGTCTGTTTAAGAAGTGGTTTCACTCCCAAAAGTCCCCTGCAAGCTATACAGTGGGCTTCTGTACCACCCCAGACTGAGAAAAGACTAGAAACTGGAAGTTTATTCTATGGAGAGGGCAAAATAGAGGGTCTCTAGCTTCGGGGACACAGGTCCAGCTGCAAGCAATGTATCACACATACCAGGAGACTGTGTTTGAATTGAATCATCAGTGTTAAGGCCCTTAGCCTCTTCCTCTGGACAGGATTCCAAAACCCCTGCACCAAAATAATAACCTCCAGGCAAAGAGTAGATAAGCTTTTTTTGGCAAAGCTGATTACATCAGGTATAAAGACCTAGAAAGATATTTATGCCAGGATTTCTTCAAGGAGTAAACTTGGACATATTATCCTTCAGCATAGTCCACAGTTGACATGCCCTCCACACATAGGCACACAGCGATTCTATTAGCTTTGTAGTTGTCCTATTTAGAAATAAAAGCAAAACACAAAAGGGTTACCAGACACTGGAAGGAAGTCGCTGACATGAAAGAAGAAACAAAAATGGAAAAAAAGTAACATGGAGGACAAACTTTGCAGAATAAAAGTGTCCAAAAAGGGCCAGGTGTGGTGGCTCACACCTGTCATCCCAGCACTTTGTGAAGCTGAGGAAGGAGAAATGCTTGAGCACAGGCATTTGGGACAAGACTGAGAAGCACAGCAAGACCTCATCTCTACAAAAAAAATTTTTTAATTGCCAGGCGTGGTGGTGCATGCCTGTAGGTACCCGCTACTCAGGAGGCTGGGAGCAGAGAATTGCCTGAGGCCAGGAGGTTGAGGCTGCAGTGAGCTGTAATAATGCCACTGTACTCCAGTCACTCGGAAACAGAGAGACCACCCCTAACTCAAAAACAAAAGTCCAAAAAAAAAAAAACCCCTAAAAACTATCAATAATATCCTCAGCAATAGGAAAAAAACACTGCTTCATGAACTAAAAACAGGACCTATATTTTTTAAAAAACTAAACAGGACTCATGAAAATTTTTAAAATGATAGCAAAACTTAAAAATGCAAGGAATAGAAAACAGTTCCGTTTTCTATTATTCAGTAATCTCCAGAACACAAAGAAATGAAAAAGGAAGAAAAAAGAAAATCAAGAACCAGTCCAAGAGGTCTAATATCCAAGCACAGAAAATTCAGAAAGATACATTTAAAAAGGAAATATTCTATCAATAAACCAGGAAATTTTCCTAGAATTGAAAATGCCTTTTCAGGCTAAAAGAGAACCCACCTGACATAGTAGATGAAAACAAATCCACATTAGATGATGTCATTAAGAAATTCCAGGCCGGGCTCGGTGGCTCAGCCTGTAATCCCGCGCCTTTGGGAGGCTGAGGTGAGTGAATTGCCTGAGCCCGCGGGTTCGAGACCCGCCTGGGCAGTGAGACCTCATCTTTACAATAAATCAAAAAATTTGCTGGGTGTGGTGGCGCACGCCTGTAATTCCGGTTACTCGGAAGGCTGAGGCGGAAGGATCGCTGGAGCCCAGCAGGCCGAGGCTGCGGTGGCCGGGAGCGGCCACTGCACTCCAGTCTGGACGACAGAGTGAGACTCCAACTCAAAAAAAAAAA
>NW_007250773.1:686503-706676 GCF_000164805.1 Carlito syrichta | reverse complement strand
AGGAAGGAGAAATGCTTGAGCACAGGCATTGGGGACAAGACTGAGAAGCACAGCAAGACCTCATCTCTACAAAAAAAATTTTTTAAATGCCAGGCGTGGTGGTGCATGCCTGTAGGTACCCGCTACTCAGGAGGCTGGGAGCAGAGAATTGCGTGAGGCCAGGAGGTTGAGGCTGCAGTGAGCTGTAATAATGCCACTGTACTCCAGTCACTCGGAAACAGAGAGACCACCCCTAACTCAAAAACAAAAGTCCAAAAAAAAAAAAACCCCTAAAAACTATCAATAATATCCTCAGCAATAGGAAAAAAACACTGCTTCATGAACTAAAAACAGGACCTATATTTTTTAAAAAACTAAACAGGACTCATGAAAATTTTTAAAATGATAGCAAAACTTAAAAATGCAAGGAATAGAAAACAGTTCCGTTTTCTATTATTCAGTAATCTCCAGAACACAAAGAAATGAAAAAGGAAGAAAAAAGAAAATCAAGAACCAGTCCAAGAGGTCTAATATCCAAGCACAGAAAATTCAGAAAGATACATTTAAAAAGGAAATATTCTATCAATAAACCAGGAAATTTTCCTAGAATTGAAAATGCCTTTTCAGGCTAAAAGAGAACCCACCTGACATAGTAGATGAAAACAAATCCACATTAGATGATGTCATTAAGAAATTCCAGAATAGGCAGTAGTGGGAATGGAGGGGAAGGGGAAGTGGGGGAGGCCCACACCTCATCAACAAGGATACCTGCACAATGAACATTTATATACCCAATTCTGAATTGTACCCCACATCTTTTTCTTTTTTTTGAGCTGGAGTCTCACTCTATCACCCAGACTGGAGTGCAGTGGTCGCTCCCGGCCACTGCAGCCTCGACCTGCTGGGCTCCAGTGATCCTTCCGCCTCAGTCTTCCGAGTAGCCGGAATTACAGGTGCTGCTATCATGCCCAGCTATTTTTTAAATTTATTGTAGAGACAAGGTCTCACCATGTTGCCCAGGCTAGTGTCGAACCCGCCGGCTCAGGCAATCCTCTCGCCTTGGCCTCCCAAAGTGCTGGGATTAGAAGCTTGAGCCACTGTACCCACACCCCATCTTTAAATAAAAAATTAAAAGTAAAAAAAAAAAAAAACCACAGAAATTCCAGAATAGTAAGTACAAAGATAAGACCTTAAAATAATCTAGGAAAAAAAACTTTCATACAAAAAAAATCAGGAATCATAAAGGCATTTAGTCTTCTCAATAACAAATGAAACTTAGAACCCAGACAAAGTAAAACTAAATTCTATGGGGAAATTATTTCCCATGGAACTCTACACTAGAAATCTATACTCCTCAGACATAACGCTAATCAAGGATAAGAGTATTTTTAGATACATAAGGCCTCAAAATATTTACATTCCTTTTATTGTTCCTAGAGATCCTTTAGAAGATCAGCTCACCAAAGGAAGAGAGTAAATCAAACAGACATAGGATCCAAGAATCACAAAAAGCAACCCAAGAGCTATATAAGGGGAACCTCCGGGATGAAGATGATGGGAGATTGCAAAAATGACAGCTATGCCGCAGGGCTAGATAACATCAGCCAAAACAGTCAGAGCAGGTCAGAAAGATCCAACAGAGATGTGTCCAGAAAGATAAAGCGAAAGAAGCAGAATGGGTCTGAAGGCTAACTGGGGGAGGGCTTGGGAACAAAAGAACAATGAGCACATAGAAAATTAAAACAAACAATTAAAAAGAGCATAAAGTGGTTCAGAAGAGGAAAACTAAAATTATATTACAGTACTTGGCTCAAATGCCCACAGTGTTTATATAATATTTACATTGAGAAGTTGGCAGGATGGGAGGTATGTAATATTTGGGGGTAAGGGTAAGCGAAATCCTTTTCTTCCACAGTAAGAATTCAATAGCTATAAATCTATAACTATAAAGCTAGAAATCAAGAAGTGACAATATAAACATGTTAGAGATACAAAATTAAAAATCAAAACAATCATGTTAAAGACTTCAAAGTGGCTGTATCTAGGAAGCAGAAAAAGAAGGGTTGTTTTTATCAGTCTTATAGGCTCTACATTAAACTATGTACATGTAGAAGCTTAACAAAAATAAAACTGCCGGGCTCGGTGGCTCAGCCTGTAATCTCGCGCCTTTGGGAGGCTGAGGTGAGTGGATTGCCTGAGCCCGGGGTTCGATACCCACCTGGGCAGGCGAGACCTCATCTCTACAATAAATCAAAAAATCAGCCGGGCGTGGTAGCGCATGCCTGTAATTCCAGCTACTTGGAAGGCTGAGGCAGAAGGATCGCCGGAGCCCAGCAGGCGAGGCTGCGGTGGCCGGGAGCGGCCACTGCACTTCAGTCTGGGCGACAGAGTAAGACTCTAACTCAAAAAAAATAAAAAATAAAAAAAATAAAACTAAGTTTTTAAAAAGTCTGAAAAAGTTTAAGAAAAGCTTGACCAGGCACAGTGGCTCATGTCTACAATCCCAGCACTTTGGGAAGCCAAGGTGGGAGGACTGCTTCCACCCAGGAATTCAAGACCAGCCTAGGTGTGAGACCTCATCTTCACAAAAAAATTTTTAAAAAATTAGCCAGGTGTAGTGTTGCATACCTGTAGTCCCAGCTACTTGGAAGGAAGAAGTAGAAGGATAGCATGAGCCCAAGAGGTTCAGGCTGTAGTGAGCCATAATGGTGCACTGCACTCCAGTCAGGGCAGAGTGAGACACATGACTCAAAAAAAAAAAAAGTTACATATGGTGACTGATGCCTGCAATCCCAGCACTTTGGGAGGCCAAGGCAAGAGGATTGCCTGAGCCCAGGGATTCAAGACAGCCTGGGCAAGTTGGCAAGACCTCATCTCTATAATAAATCAAAAAAAAATTACACACCTATAGTTCCAGCTACATGAGAGGTTGAGACAGAAGGATCTGAGTTCAGAAAACCGAGGCTACAATAGCTGTTATCATGCAACTGCACTCCAGCATGGCCGACAGAGTGAGACTGCGATTCAAAGAAAAAGTCTGAAAGCTTAATAAAAAACTAGTTTGCATGCTTAATCAAAACATAATAAAATGAATTATCTCTAGAAATGTTAATAAACTGCTCTACTTTTAAGAACTAAGCATACTGTATAATATAGCAATATGCCCTGGCATTTTTAAAGTACACCACAGACAAGACAAAACCTATATAAATGGAGACATCTCACCCTGATGTCTTATTGGCTGGTAACTGGTAACTGCTACTGCTATCATCCTTAGCTATTATCAAAACTTTCAAAAACATGCACCTTGGAAGCACTGCTAGACTCAATGTGATATAACAATGGCTCCTGAAGAAAACAAAAGCCATCAATTAAACAGTACCAGACTGAAATGTGTAAAAGCAGCATGGAGCAGTAGAAAAATACAGACTGATGGCAGGAGTCCTATGGTGCTGGAATCACACTGTAGCCCCACCATCTAGTGAGAGATCTTCCTTTTTCTCTCAGACTCTGGAGTCCTGCATGCCTCATCCACAAAATGGAGAGAGTACTATGTCGCAATGGTTCTCTCAAGGATTGGAAACCGGAAAGTAAAACACTAGTGTAAAGCCTGGCACAAAGATCAACAAAACCCATCTATTGTTATTATTTAACTCGGGTATTAATCTACTTTATATGGAAAAAAGCCCTTGATTTTTGCAGTTGGATTACCTAGATTGGAAATGCTGATCTGTCTAGTACTAGTTATGTGACTCTAGGTAAGCTACTCATTCTGATTACAAAGAGAAATTATATCACTACTACGCAGGCTGGTTCTGAAAACTAAGTGCCATACAGAAGTACAGGGCAGGCGCAGTGACTCACACCTGTAATCCCAGCACTGTAGGATGCCAACATGGGAGGATCACTTAAGGCCAGGAGTTCAAGAACAGCCTGGGCAATGCAGCAAGACCCCATTGCTACAAAAATAAAATAATTAGCCAGACATGGTGGCATGTGCCAGTATCCTAGTCAATCAGGAGGCTGAGGTAGGAGGATTGCTTGAGTCCAGGAGTTCAAGATTTCAGTGATCTATGATTGTGCCACTGTACTCCAGCCTGGATAACAGAACAAGATCCTGCAGAAAGAAGGAAAGAAAAGGAAAGGAAGGGGAAAAGAGGGGAGGAGAAGGGAGGGAGCAGGAAGGGAGGGGATGGGAGAGGAGAGGAGAGGGGGAAAGATGGGGAAGGGGAAAGGGAAAGGAAAAGAAAAAGAAAAAGAAGGAAAAAGAAGGCAGGCAGGCAGAAAGACAGATAAATAGACATACGGACAGAGACAAAATATAAAGCACCACCTAATACACAGTCATTACTCAGTAATTATCATCAGTTAAATATATTTTTACCATCTCTTTATCCTTGGTAGCTAGGTCTCTACCACAGACATAAGCTGAGTTATATCTATATGCTACATGTTTTTAATAGGAAACTGCAAAAAGAGTGGAAAGTCATCTAACATCACAAAAAATTGTAAGATACCTGGAACTCTCAGAAATCAAAATTTGTCTCATTAGAACTTGTTTATACAACTGACAAGTGTGGCCTTGGAAACCCACATGATTCCTGAGCAACTGGATCCTCCAAAAACAAAGACACCAGGATGGACATGTTCTCAACTCTAAAAGTCACTGAAGGTAAACTATTTATTGAGAAATCTGATTTCATTCTTACCAATTCTGAAAGTCACAATAAATCTTCTCAAATACCATTAGGAAGAAAGGCTGCAAGCTGTCAAATACTTTTTTACCAATAAGAAAAAGAGACACAACAACAATGATTTTGTCCAAGTTACATATAAGTTCAGGACTACCACTGCTTGCATTCACATCTCTGAGACTGACTTACAGAGGTCTACACAGGTTCTAGACATCCTCTTTCAATTTGAATTCTTCTATAGACAAATTGACATACCCATATTATGTAAGGATAAAATATTTTTTAAAAATTAAAAAATCGCCGGGCTCGGTGGCTCAGCCTGTAATCCCGCACCTTTGGGAGGCTGAGGTGAGTGGATTGCCTGAGCCCACGGGTTCAAGACCCGCCTGGGTAGCAAGACCTCATCTCTACAATAAATCAAAAAATTAGCCAGACGTAGTAGCGCATGCCTGTAGTTCCGGCTACTTGGAAGACTGAGGCGGAAGGATCACCGGAGCCCAGCAGGTTGAGGCTGCGGTGGCCGGGAGCGGCTACTGCACTCCAGTCTGGGCGACAGAGTAAGACTCCAACTCAAAAAAAAAAAAAAAAAATTAAAAAATCAAATAGAAAAAAAGAAAGGAATTGAGGCAAAACATTTATTTCATTAAAGATCATTTTATTCTCTCCTTTCTTTGGGGAGCAAACAGATCTTTCAAATTAATCTCAAACTAATGACTAACAAGAGCAGCTAGTGAAAATAAGTGTGATGTCAAGAAAAGCTCACTGTGAAAAGAATAATTCAGATGCAATCAAACCTTTGTTAAAAAAACACAAGAGGTAGAATTAAAATTTTTAAAAAATTTTTAAAGAACCCTTTTTAATCCTAATACAGTCAACTACAAAAGTGATATTTCACATTATCTGGGACTCTGCAATGCTCCCCAGTACCTGAAATGGGTTTCAATACTAACAATTTAAACTAAAATGGATAACACAAATAAATAAATGCATAAAACTAAATACAAAAATCCTCCCTCTTCCCCTCATTATCTTTTTTTCAACTAAGTGAAATGCAAGCACAGGTATCAGAACTGCCATTTTAAAAAAAAAGGACAGACTGGGTGCAGTGGTTCGCACCTATAATCTCAGCACTTGGGGAAGCCGAGGTGAGAGGACTGCCTGAGACCACCGGTTCGAGACCAGCCTTGGCAACATGGTGAGACCTCATCAATAAATCAAAAAATTAGCTGGGCGTAGTGGCGTATGCATGTAGTTCCAGTTACTTGGAAGGCTGAGACAAAAGGACAACCTGAGCCCAGTAGGTCGAGCTGCGGCGGCTGTGAGTGTGCCACTGCACTCCAGCCTGGGCGACAGAGTGAGACTCTGACTCAAAAAATAAAAACGGACAGATTCATTAGGTTATCAGGGTTTCACACATGTAATTACACCAAGTGTTAACTGATAAAAAAGCAAAGAGTGCTCTGAGTGTCATAACATATAACAACTTATGCTTATAATCATTCAACTTGTAAATGCTCAAAAACAATAAGCATGACATAAAAGCATTCTTCTCAAATACACTAGAAATTAGACACTACTGCTTACATATACCTTGGGAAGTTACTAAAAGGAAAGCACTCCAACTTGAAATAATCCAGAAAAAAAATCCTGGCACAGCTTTCTATTAGACTCCATGAGAAAAGCAATAAATGCATTAAAATAGATGAAAAGCAGTTTTTAATCTAGCCCCCAAAATCTACTCATTTTTACAATGCCACGGATGCCGTCTGCCTCCCTACCAGTTTATTATCTACATTAAAACATCAGAAAGAGGCTGGGCTCGGTGGCTCAGCCTGTAATCCCAGCACTTTGGGAGGCCAAGGTAAGTGGATTGCCTGAGCCCATGGGTTCGAGACCCACCTGGGCATCTTGGCAGAGACCTCAACTCCACTATAAATAAAAAAACTAGCTGGGCATGGTAGCGCACGCCTGTAGTTCCAGCTACTTGGAAGGCTGAGGCGGAAGGATCGCTGGAGTCCAGCAGGTCGAGGCTGCGGTGGCCGGGAGCGGCCATTGTACTCCAGTCTGGGTGACAGAATGAGACTCCAACTCAAAAAAAAACCAAAAAACAAAAAAAAAACATCAGAAAGAAGTCAGGCTCTGAGGCTCTCACCTGCAACCCCAGCACTTTCAGAGGCCAAGGTGGGAGAATCACTTGAGGCCAGGAGTTTGAGACAAACCTAGTCAACAAAGTTGAGACCCCATCTTTATTAAAAGGAGACAGAAATTCTTCGGAGGAATCTTTATTACTATCTTGCTTATTTGGCATTAATACAAAAAGCCCAAGAAACTTTGATTGTTTTCCTTAGTGACACGGAGACCCACTAATGTCTGTCCATATTTCCTCAGTCCCTAGAGAAGGGTATGGCAAGGGTTCAAGTGGTCCTGTGCATTCCTGAGAGCTAATAAAAGATGTGCATCCCCTAATCTCCAATGTACTCCCAGCAAGTAGCTTCAGGGAATACTTGACCAGGTCCCTGCAGATTATGCCCAATAAACTGAAAGATGTAAATCCCCATGTACTCCCCTTTCTTAGTAGTTATAGGTTTGAATGATATATTATCAGTGTAAATGTAAATCCTGTGATTGTATAAGTTTTGTATCAATGTAATATGTTTTGTTATTTGTATAACTTTTGCATAATGCATGATGTCTTGGGTCCTATAAACTCCCTTTACCCTATGGCAAACTTGATTAACTGCTTCTGCTGGGCCTGATGAAAGCTGTGAGAAACCTCTGGAACCTAGCACCAGGAAGTCTGAGCCATAAAATGTCACTATCAGTAAAATGCAGCTGTAACTTAAGTTCTATATAACGCTCTGCTGGTCACCTGGCTAATGCGTAGGTACCAACAACTCTGGACTTAGAAAAGTGGATTGCAAAGCCTGAAGGGTGAGCAGAACCATCTTAAAGAGGCCAAAAGCCCAACTCTGCTCCCTGGATTGGAATTCAGAAATAAAACTCTTTCTGGGCCGGGCTCGGTGGCTCAGCCTGTAATCCCAGTGCTTTGGAGGCCAAGGTAAGTGGATTGCCTGAGCCTGCGGGTTCAAGATCAGCCTGGGCAACTTGGCGAGACCTCATCTCTACAATAAATCAAAAATTAGCCGGACGTGGTAGTGCACACCTGTCATTACAGCACTTGGAAGGCTGAGGCGGAAGGATCGCCGGAGTCCAGCAGGTCGAGGCTGCGGTGGCTGGGAGCGGCTACTGCACTCCAGTCTGGGTGACAGAGTGAGACTTCAACTCAAAAACAAACAAACAAAAAAAAACTCTTTCTGGCCGGGCTTGATGGCTCAACCTGTAATCCCAGCACCTCGGGAGGCCATGGCGAGTGAGTGGATTGCCTAAACCCGCGGGTTCGAGACCAGCCCAGGCAACTTGGCGAGCCCTCATCTCAACATTAAATCTTTAAAAATTAGCTGGGCATGCTAGCACACTTCTGTAGTTAGAAGGCTGAAGCAAAAAGATCAGAGCCCAGCAGGCTGACACTGGATGGCCGTGAGTGTGCCACTGCACTCCAGAATCCTGGGCTACAGAGTTAAGACTCCAACTCAATACAAAAAACAGAAAAAAAAAACAACTCTTTCTATTAGTTCCCTGCCCCTTTGACTTACTGGTGTCAAGGGGAGCAGCCGAGCATTACTTGAACTATAACATTAGTGCAATGGTGGTGGGGATGCAGTAAAATGGACGTTCTCCTTCACTGGTACTGGTGATGCAGGTGAACCCCAGAACTGAGGCTCAGCCTGGGAGAGCCAAGTGGGGTTCATCGCTTAGTACAGGAAAGAATTCAAGCCTTAAGGAGACAAGCTGGGCTTGGTGGCTCAGCCTGTAATCCCGCGACTTGGGAGGCTGAGGTGAGTGGATTGCCTGAGCCCGCGGGTTCGAGATCCGCCTGGGCAACTTGGTGAGACCTCATCTCTACAATAAATAAATAAAAAAACTAACCGGGCGTGGTAGTGCATGCCTGTAATTCCAGCTACTTGGAAGGCTGAGGCGGAAGGTTCGCCAGAGCCCAGCAGGTCGAGCCCAGCAGGTCGAGGCTGCGGTGGCCGGGAGTAGCCACTGCACTCCAGTCTGGGCGACAGAGTAAGACTCCAACTCAAAAAAAAAAAGCAGGAGACAAAAAGTAAAATTATTAAAGAAATGGAAAAACAGAAAGGTGATTAGTCCCTAGGTAGCCTAGTCCACATGCATCGTGGGGATTCAATTGGAAAATGAAAACAAGTTTATTAAAATGACAGAGAGCAGGCTACTCCATAGGCAAAGCAGCCTGGGCTGGTCTATAGAAAGAACAACAGCCATACATCACTGGGGTTTCACTTGATATCTTGATTATATGCTAAGCAAGGGGTAGATTATTCCAAGAAAGGGGTGAAGAGTTCCCAGAATAGAAGGTTCCGTTCCCCCCCTTTCTAAACCATATAGGGTAATTTCCCAGAGTTGTCATGGTAATTGTGAACTGCCATGGGGCTGGTGGGAGTGTCTTTTAGCATGCTAATGTATTATTAGCATATAATTAGCAAAAAGGGTAAGCAGAGGTCACTTTCCTCACCATGTTGGTCTTAGTCTCAGGTGACTTTGGCCAGTCTTCTCACTGTATCTTGTAATGGTATTCTGGTCTTGTAATTTGTCTTGGGAGACTTAGTTTTGAAGGATCCCTGTCTCACTGGGAACATAACTTAGAGGTCACATGGATGGTAGGAAACATCCTACCTGGCATATGTCAATCCTTGAAAGTAGGTCTCTACAAAACTGTGTGATAAATATCAGATAAATGGGTATTCTAAACCTTTCTGTGCACAGTAGCTACCTTTTTATATTTTCTCTAAAATCTTTAGGAGAAAAAAATTAGAAAATAAGAGGAATCACTCACACATACCCCCCAACCCTCCCACCATGAAAAGGTCACTGATTTGTTAAAAAAATATATTTTTTGTTATTTAGTATGTAATACATAACAGACACTGTGCTAGGCAGTAGAGATTCAAAACAGTTTTTGAAAGCTGGGCGCAGTAGCTCACACCTATAATCACAGCACTTTGGGAGGCTGAGGTAAGAGGCCTGCCTGAACCCACGAGTTCGAGACCAGCCTGGGTAACTTGGCGAAACCTCATCTCTACAATAAATCAAAAAATTAGTCAGGCATGATAGCGCATGCCGTTAGTTCCAGCTACTTGGAAGGTTAAAATAGAAGGATAACCTAAGCCCAGCAGGTAGAGGCTGAGGTGGCCGTAAGCGTTCCACTGCACTCCAGCCCGGGTGACAGTGAGACTTCAACTAAAAAAATAAACAAAACAGTTTTTGAAACTGCCCCATCTTCAAAGAGGTTGCATACGCTGTGATGGGAAGTACAATGTCTTTTTTAAAAGGGCACTGAAATGGTATCTGACAGGGAAGGGGGCACAGTCAGGAAAAAGAGTTGGTTCCTAAACTCAAGGAAGAGGAACAGGAAGAACAGTCCAACCAGAAAAACAGGAACGGCATTTACAAAGCCTGGAAGACACAGGAGCCATGCAGGTTGAAAGAAAAGCAAATAAAATGGCTGAGCCCTGTGGGGGAAGGAAGCAGCAGTGGGAAGGCGAAGGAGACTGGAGTGGCAAGCAAACACCTCACAGGGACCTTCCACATGCCAACCACTTTCAGCCCATTCCAATCATTACCTGAAAAGTCCAAATGACCTGCAGAAAGGGGACCTGTCAAAAGATTCCAACCTCTTCCTTTCCTTATTAAAAACCACAATGCTATGGTGCACCAGCAGTGGCAGCTGTGCCAAGAATAAGAGGGCAGACCCCCAAATCCACCCAACAAAAATAGCCTCTGCCTAAAAACACTGATGCATAAACCTGCAAAATTCCTACTGTTATGAATAAGTGAACACACTACACACATTTAGTAAGCACTTAATAACTTATAAATACTGATTGCAACTACTTCACACCTCCACCCAAAGCAGTTTGTATACTCCAGGCAGCATCAAGGGTCTTTAATAATCCTCAGCCAGTGGACCTGGAACTAAGGCAGACATAGCATAGCACATAGTTTAGAAGTAGTTAGGCAAATTTTTTCAGGTAGGTTTAATTTAGATAACTGAGAAACCAGGTGGTTAAGCATTCTGGTGTCTTTCTTATCAATAACAACCTCCACCCGACCAGCCAGGCATATCAGACCTGACCACCTTGTGGATTGGAATATAGAATTACCGGTGCAGTAAATCACAGAAACGATAGGGGATTACCCAAAACACAGACATGATGTTCTAAGAAAAACCCAAATTTAGTTAATTAAACTTTCATTATTTAGAAGGTCCTGGTGACCTTGAAAGGATGAGAGATGTTAATCAAAACTCATTACCTGTAGCCCTCTGCTCTTAGCTCATGGTTTGCTTAATCACTGTTGTAAAATTATGTAAAACAGGCCAGGCTCTGTGGCTCAGCCTGTAATCCCAGCACTTTGGGAGGCCAAGGCGAGAGGATTGCCTGAGCCCACGGTTCGTGACCAGCCCGGGCAACTTGGCAAGACCTCGTCTCTACAATAAAATTAAAAATAAGCCGGACTCAGTGGCTCAGCCTGTAATCCCGCACCTTTGGGAGGCTGAGGTGAGTGGATTGCCTGAGCCTGCGGGTTCGAGACCCGCCTGGGCAGTGAGACCTCATCTCTACAATAAATAAAAAAATATATATATATAGCCAGGCATGGTAGGGTACGTCTGTAGTTCCAGCCACTCAGAAGGCTGAGGCAGAAGGATCGCCAGAGTCTAGCAGGTCGACACTAGGGTGGCTGTGAGCATGCATGCCACTGCACTCCAGCCTGGGCGAAGGAGTGAGACTCTAACTCAAAAAAAAAAAAAAATTATGTAAAATTTCTTGTCAAAGGCAAGCATATGTCCTTTTTCTTAAAACCTCCATGCTCTCTCTCTTGAGCATGCTTTTTCTAATAAATTCTGTCTTAGACTACACTTTGGATTCACTCTGAAATTCTAGTCTGTGGTGAAATCAAGAACCCACAGAACTACACCTCATACCACCCAACATCAAAATGAGTGAGTTAAAAACAACTATTGAGGAGCACATCCATGTAACATGCTGGTCTCCGATTTTACGATTCTTAAGAGCGGAGACCACATCTTACTTATTTCTGAACCCCTTTCCTATCTCCTCCACCATCAGTACCTAACACTTTGTTTTATACACAGAAGGTGTCCAGTAAATGCCTACCACATTATGCACTAATGTCATGTATTTTTAAGATAGCTAGACAAAATTTGGAATGTGGAAAGAGTTTATACACTGAGCTCAGGAATTTCATTAGCCTGAATAATTACAATGTTTATACAGGACTCTCTGGTTAACAAAAAGGTTCCATATACATTCTGTCATTGTCATGGCTAGTGACCAAAGACTGAAACCCAGGTTTCCTCACTCATAAGCCACTAATGATTCTCACCATGACAACCTTCAGTTAAATGAAAAAAAAAAATTACTGCAGGCTCGGTGGCTCAGCCTGTAATCCCGCGCTTTGGAAGGCTGAAGTGAGTGGATTGCCTGAGCCCGCAGGTTCGAGACCCGCCTGGGCAACTTGGAGAGACCTAATCTCTATAATAAATAAAAAAAAATTAGCCAGGCATGGTAGCGCGTGCCTGTAGTTCCAACTACTTGGAAGGCTGAGGCGGAAGGATCGCTGGAGCCCAACAGGTTGAGGCTGCGGTGGCCGGGAACAGCCACTGCACTCCAGTCTAGGCGACAGGGTGAGACTCCAACTCAAAAAATAAAAATTACTGAAAACATATTATGGCAATATATTAAGATTTTGGGAAATAAAACAGTGAACAAACTCTCATGAAACTTACAGTCCAGAAGGGAAAAAAATGACCACAAATGATAAAATAATTACAAGTATGCAAGTACAATAAGGGACCTGTGTAAGAAGACCCTTTTTAGAAGTCTCTCAAAGACAGAGCTGGTGTTATACTGAATCCCAAACATTTTTCTCCTTTACCTTATTTCGAACCATATAAATCAATATACAGGCATCCACATCCATTTACTATTACCCAAAACTTCTCATTTAGAAGGTGCTTTCAGTCACCAATGAATCATTATTAATACACTCTAATCCAAAAACTGGGGCCTGAACTCTTGCATTGCTAACATGCTCCTAAATGGTGCCAAAGCTCCACACTTTTAAGAGTCTAAAGGCAACTTCTCAAGAGCTATAGTTATGTAGAGATATTGATTCCCTCAGTCCTAGGGATCCCTTCTGTTAACAGAGGGCCAGCAGTAGCTTTTCTGGATACATAAAATCAAAGTAGTATTTTTTTTCCTAAATCTGAATGATACAAAAAAAAGCAAAGATTTCTCTAGCAAGTATAGTTCTCTAACTAGACAATTCCTTACTAATACATTCCCACCTGAGAGAAGCTAAAATCAACAGAACTCAACTGAGGCAAATTTTGGCTCCCAAATGTCTAGTCATTTAGAATTGTACTTTTTGGTAGTTTAGTTCTAACTATAACCAGAAATACAATTTTTTTTAATTTTTGGTTTTTGATGGCTTACCATTTTCCAAATGAAAAACTGATATGTTGAAAAAGGAATGATTAAAGGGCTCAACAGTTTGGGATTCCTTAACAATTAAATTGGAGACACAGCAGCAGACCTTATGATATTGGTATGCAATCGGTGTGTTGTTCACTAACTCAAAAGTGCCATTTCCTTTTTTTTTCCCCTCATTCTTTTCTGGTCACACCCCGTGTCCTAAGGTAAAAGTGCTATTTCTAAGAAGTGAAAATGAGATAGACAACCACATATTTGGCAGGGTATGGGGAAGGGTTAGTGATAATGAAAACAGGCATCTATGAACAAAAACTATAACCACAGGAGTGTTTAAACAAAGAGCTATTTCAGTAGTTAAATTTAACGCCACAGGCTCTAGCAAACAAATGGATTCTCTAACAAGCAGGAGGGGCGTGCTGCTGCTCATCTCTCTGAAACATGATCTGAGACACGATGACGCCAGAAAAGTTGCCTGAAAATACTTTTCCCCTACTGTTTCTACTTAATTATTCTTCATTTACACTGAGTTGTATGTTTGCACTAAATTGTTTATACTTTTACCTATTTCTACAAAGAAATATTTACATTTTAAAAATACCTTCTAATATCCAATACTACAACAACTAAGCTATCAAATTTGTTTGAGAACAAAAAGCCTTAGGCAGAAAGATAAAACAAAAGTAGCAATAAAAGTCAATTCAGTCTTTCCATTACAAATAGTAACAATAAGGCCACTTGACTATGAAGTACTTAGACTATTACCCAAATAATGTTTGTTTGTCTTCCAACTCGTTTTTTAAGTTCCAAACTCAGAAAAATCAAAGTAGCACTGACACATATAATAATCCTATAGAAACTAGCTATAAATTAAGTAATCAGAAACGGTAACTATGTTTACAAAAAATAACAACAGTCACTAGCAATCATCACTGTTGAGATATCAATAATGAACCAGGTATCACTGCAACACATAACTACAATTCATTGTGCTAGGTCTCTCATATTCAGTATCTCTAATCCTCCCAACATTTCTGGAGTATTGATTCTAAATACAGGATTCATAGGAAAAAAATAGATTAGAGCAAAGCAGTGTCTGATGATGGGAGTCTAGTTTCTCACTGTCAACAAAGGAAGTGAAAAATATGGAAGACTAGAATGTGACATTGGCATAGATTTAAAGGTAGTGGTGTGAACTCACTTGACATATACAGAAATAAAAATATAGAGATGTAAATGAGCACATGTGTTTTCTAGCACTGAACAGTAAGCGGGCCTGAGAACAACATACCTATAGTAAATGAGCATACCCTACACCTAGATTTTTTTTAAGATGTGTGGTACAATTCAGGATTAGATATATAACTGGACATCGTACAGGACACCTAGATTTTAAAATACTATTCTTCAGCTGAACAGAACCAAGGTCGTCAGATAAATGGCCACCTCCAGAACTGGGGCAGAGAAAGTATAAGATAAACCTGGAAATCCTTGTGCCAGAAAGTAACAAAGTCCTCAGAAAAAGATGGGAACAAGTCAGAGACACAGAAGACAACTTGAATGTATTCCCAGCCTAAACTGAGACAATTTGAGTGCAACAATAAACATTAAGAGTGACAGATTAAGACTCATTGAATAACACAGAAAACCGTTATGTCCACACTGTCTTAGTCCGTCTGGCTGGTATAACAAAATACCTTAGACTCAGTAATATAAACAACAGAAATTGATTGCTCACAGTCAAAGAGGCTGGGCAGTCCAATATCAAGGCACCCCCAGATCTGGTATCTGTTGAGGGGCCCTTCCTTAAAGATGGCACCTTCTGGCCGGGCAATAAAAAAAAAAAAAAAAAAAAAAAAATTAGCCAGGCGTGGTAGCGTGCGTCAGTAGTTCCAGCTACTTGGAAGGCTAAGGCGGAAGGATCGCTGGAGCCCAGCAGGTCGAGGCTGCGGTGGCCGGGAGTGGGTACTGCACTCCAGTCTGGGCAACAGAGTGAGACTCCAACTCAAAAAAAAAAAAAAAAAAAGATGGCACCTTCTATGTGTCCTCACATGGTAGGACAAAGGGGTAACATGTTCACTCAAGCCTCTTTACCAGGGCACTAATTCCATTCATGAGGGCTCTGCCCTCAAGAGCTAATCACCTCTCAAAGGCCCTACCTTCTAATATGACTAGCTTCCAACAAAACACTATTAGAGGGAAACAAACATTCAGATCATAGCACACACTGATATTTAAAAAAACAAAAAAATAGAAGAGTAAGTTATTCCTTACAGTAAAACAGCCAACTAATAAATTTAAAAGCAATGACAGAATGAGAACTTTGGCAGTAATCACAGTAATAGTTTAGACAAGCGTCAGTGAACACTAAAACTAATGAGTGAAAATAAGAGGAAGAACGGGAGATCTACATAGTACCAAAATATCTCCCCACAAAATATTAATTACAAAGAGAAAAAAAGATAAAATAACTGTACAGTAAGAAGCCTGGGAGACACAGTGATCAAAAGATCAAAGTTAACACCATCAATAATGGACAAACAGGCACTTATGTGCATCTGACAAGATGCAGCAAAAATAACATGTATCGCTTCAGTTAAATTCCTGTCCCAAATATATAACCCAAATGCACAAGGAAACATAAGACAAACTCAGACTGAGGGACATTCTACAAAATGACTGGCTTGTAATCCTCAAAAATGAAAGGTCATAAAAGTCAAGGAAAGATTGAGGAACTATTTCAGTTTGAAAAATGCTGCAGACATATATGTGGGTGCAATACAAGATTCAAGACTAGATAGCTCCTGCCGCTGAAAATAACATTGTGAAGCAAGAGATGAAACTCAATGGAGTTTCTGGACAAGAAATAAGTGGAGGTTCTTTATGCTGTTCTTTCCAACTTTTCTCAAAGTTGAAAAATGCTTCAAAGTAAAACTTAAAAACCACCTCTATAAATGATCATATTTCACAGCTACACTTATACTTACTTAAATGTGTTGTAAAAAATGGCCTTAAGTTAGTTCATACAAAACAAAAATGGAAATATGGGGCCAGCACGGTGGCTCACGTCTATAATCCCAAGCACTTTGGGAGGCCAAGGCGAGATGATTGCCTGTACCCAGGAGTTCGAGATCAGCCTGAACAACATGGCAAAATCTCATCTCTACAGTAAATCAAAAAGAGTAGCCAGGCATGGTGGTGCACATCTGTAGTCCTAACTACTTGAAAGGCTAAGGCAGAAGGACTGCCTGAGCCCAGAAGGTCGAGGCTGCATTAGCTGTCAGCATGCCACTACACTCCAGCCTGGACAACAAAGTGAGACTCTGACTCAAAAAAAAAAACAGGAAATAGGGCAAAAACAAAGTTTAAAAAAAAGGTCTCTATGAGACTTAGTTTGACATTCCTAACAGATATCATCTTTTCAAATTTTTTCAAGTAACAGATAGCTGTTTTGCCTCAATAGCTCCTAACCAATACACAAGTGAAGAAAAGTACTACATATGCTTTCATGTATCAGAAACTCCAAAAGTATAAAAACTGTGCAATCACATACATTTAGGGGGGAAAAAAATCAATAATGGTAAAAGTAATCACATGGCAATTATTTTATGCTCAGGTATGTAAAACAAAGCAATCTTTTATATCAGATGAAAAGTAATGGGCCAGGCTCAGTGGCTCAGTCTGCAATCCCAGCACTTTGGGAGGCCCAGGCGAGTGGACTGCCTGAGCCCACAGGTTTGAGACCAGCCCGGGCAACTTGGCAAGACCTCGTCTCTACAATAAACCAAAAAATAAAAATAAAAAAATTAGTTGGGCATGGTGGCATGCGCCTGTAGTTCTGACTACCTAGAAGGCTGAGGTGGATCACTGGAGCCCAGTAGGTCAACACTGAGGCGACCATAAGTGTGTCACTGCACTCCAACTCAAAAAAAAAAGAAAAGTAAACTAAGGTCAGCCAAGTATGGCAACTCCTCTCAAAGACAACCATATTTACTCCCACCCCCCAACCCCTGCCCAAAGTACATTAAATCAGGTTGTCAGACTAAAAACTGTAAGATAACACTTGATCATCAGTCATTTAAAAAGATGCTAAAGTATTTTAATATGAAATTTACATGTGAAAACCAGGTCTATGTACAGTAGGATCCATTTGTGTATTTTTAAATGTATACAAACAAAAATGTGATGGGAAAGATTCGGAATTTACATCCCCAAATACAAATGACAGTTATCTATGAAGGTGTAATTATGAGTAATTTTTATTTTCTTCTTTTTCTTACAAGTATTTTGTGATTTCTCCAATATATGTATTATTTTTACATGAAAAGTGAAACTTAAAAATAATTTTAAAGTATTATTTAAATTTAAATCTCTCTGCCAGGAGCAGTGGCTCACACCTGTAATCCCAGCACTTTGGAAGGCCAACGTAGGAGGATTGCTTGAGTCCAGCAGTTCGAGACCAGCCTTGGCAATACAATGAAACCATATTTCTATTTTTTTTTTTAATCAAGCTGGGCTTGGTGGCTCAGCCTGTAATCCCACGCTTTGGGAGGCTGAGGTGAGTGAATTGCCTGAGCCCGTGGGTTCAAGACCCACCTGGGCAACTTGGCGAGACCTAATCTCTACAATAAATCAAAAATTAGCCAGGCGCGGTAGCGCACGCCTGTGGTTCCAGCTACTTGGAAGGCTGAGGCAGAAGGATCGCCGGAGCCCAGCAGGTCAAGACTGCAGTGGCCGGGAGTGTGCCACTGCACTCCAGTCTGGGTGACAAAGTGAGACTCCAACTCAAAAAAAAAAAAAAAAAAAAATCAAAAAATAGCCAGGCATGGTGGCGCATGCCCATAGTCCCAGCTAGTTAGGTGGCTGAGATGGCAGGATCACTGGAGGCCAAAATGTCAAGGCAGCAGTGAGCCAGGATTGTGCCACTGCACTCCAGCATGGATAACATGAGTGAGATCCTGTCTCAAAAAAATAAAATTAAAATAAATTTAAAAGTTTTTATTTTCTCTTCTACCACTGTATTCTTGGTGAATATTGGAAAAGGGTGACAGCAGTATTAGATAACAATACCTGATAACATAAGACTTCTCTTAAAAACAAGGCCTGGCCAGGCACGATAGTTCAAACCTATAATCCCAGCACTTTGGGAGGCCAAGGTAAGAGGATTGCCTGAGCCCATGGGTTTGAGACCAGTCTGGACAACTTGAGGAGACCTCATCTCTACAATACAAAAAAGTTAGCTGGACATGGTGCCATGCGCCTGTAGTTCCAGCTACTTGGAAGGCTAAGGCAGAAAGATCACCTGAGCGCAGCAGGTCAAGGCTGCAGTGGCCATAAGCGTGATACACTGCATTCCAACCTGGGTAATAAAGTGAGATTCTGGCTCAAAAAAAAACCCAAAAAACCAAGGCCTACCTGAATATCACCTTTATACGCGTGCGCACACACACGGTATATATATTTATACACATATACACACACACATATAGGCATAGTTCTCAATTATAGGTATGGCAGTACAAGGCAGCATCTCTGGATCTAGACTTCCAGGATTCAATTCCCAGCTACACCATTTATTGGCTACATGGTTTTAAGCAAATTATGTGACCTCTCTGTGCCAGTTTCCTTATCTGTAAAATGGGATTCCTAAAAGTTGATGAAATAAGTTAACTATTTAAAACACTTGGTGACTGGCACATAGTAAGCACTTAGCAAACTATTATTTTATTTTATTTTTTAAATGATTAACTTCTTTTCCAGGTGAGGATGGTGAAACACTAAAATCAGTTAAATCATCTGCCTGAAAGCAAAGATGCTGAATTTTAGGGGGAAAAGGGGTGAAGAAAAGAGTGAGTGAGGGACAAAGGGAGACAGAGACAGAGACAGACACATAAATACAGCTAAAATACTGGGTCTCTCTTCTGCTGTTCTTGTGAATAACAAATGGAAGGGGTTCAACAAATATTTCCTTCCTTTGTTCCTTCCTTTCCCAACCCATTTGTTTCTTCCTGTACAGATATAGACCTGTTTTAGATTCATTCACATTCCCAAAGCGCCTTTCCTACAGACAACCATTTAAAAGTTAACTGTAGGGCCAGGCGTGGTGGCTCAGCCTGTAATCCCAGCACTTTGGGAGGCAAGGCCAGAGGACTGCCTGAGCCCAGAGGTTCCAGACCAGCCAAAGCAACTTGGTGAGACCTCGTCTCTACAATAAATCACAAACACTAGCTGGGCATGTTGGCATGCGTTTCTAGTTCCGGCTACTTGGAAGACTGAAGCGGAAAGATCACCTAAACCCAGCAGGTTAAGGCTGTGGTGACCATAAGCATGCCACTGTACTCCAGCCTAGGTGACAAAGAGTGAGACTACAACTCAAAAAAAAAAAAAGTTAACTGTAGCCAGGCAAGGTGGACAAGCCTGTAATCCCAACTACTACCAGAGACTGAGGCATGAGGATCCCTGGAGCCCAAGGTCAGCCTGGGCAACAGAGACCCATCCCTTAAAAAGAAAAAGTTAACTGCATTTGTTTTAACTTTTCTCCAACCAAGGAGCCTTACATTAGAAAATTACACCTTGGTCTTTTCCAAGACAACTGTTTCTGTAGAAGTCCATGAGAAGACACCTGCAATTTAAAAACGCTAGAAACTAAAATGAAAAAAAAAACAAAACCCAGCCGGGCTCGGTGGCTCAGCCTGTAATCCCGTGCCTTTGGGATGCTGAGGTGAGTGGGATGCCTGAGTCCGCGGGTTTGAGACCCGCCTGGGCAGCGACACCTCATCTCTACAATAAATCAAAAAATCAGCCAGACGTGTTAGCGCATGCCTGTAATTCCGGCTACTCGGAAGGCTGAGGCGGAAGGATGGCCGGAGCCCAGCAGGCGAGGCTGCGGTGGCCAGGAGCGGCCACTGG
>NW_007250773.1:681925-686483 GCF_000164805.1 Carlito syrichta | reverse complement strand
GCGGCCACTGCACTCCAGTCTGGACGACCGAGTGAGACTCCAACTCAAAAAAAAAAAAAATGCTAGAAATTCAACTGGGTGCTGTGGCTCTCACCTATAATCCCTGCACTTTGGGAAGCTGAAGCGAGAGGACTGCCTGAGCCCACAGGTTCGAGACCAGTCTAGGCAATTTGGTGAGACCTCATCTCTACAATAAATCAGAAAAAAAAAATTAGCTGGGCATGGTGGCATGAGCCTGTAGTTCCAGCTACTTCAAAGCTGAGGCGGAAGTACCGCCTGAGCCCAGCAGGTCGAGGCTGTGGTGGCCTGGAACATGCCACTGTCCTCCAGCCTGGGTGAGAGTGAGACTCCAATTCAAAAATAAAATAAAATAAAATAAAATAAAAATGCTAGAAACTCAGCAAACATTCAATATACTTTTTGAATGATTACTTAAGCACTCACTTTTATCCTAAATTTCCCTGCCTTTCATAGGCATAAAGTATCAAGGGGGGAAAACTCCTAAGTCAAGAGATCTGAGTTCCAAATCTACGCAGGTCAAAAACTAGGCCACCAACTTGAAGTTGGCGATTTTCGCCTCTTCAGCAAAGAGAGATGTAGGCTGTTACCCACAGACCCCTGTGCTAGCTCCAAAATACTGCAGCCTCCTGCACAAACCTGAAAATGGGCAATCCACAGGCAATTCATGCCTCAGTGACGTTTCCTCTACTGAAACCTACCATTTCCACTTGTCCTCTTAGAGAGCTCTTACTCACTTTCCATTAAATATCTTCTCTCACGAAACCTTCCTGAAACCCAAATAGAGCAAATTGCTCCACATCCTCTGGGCCCCGTGGTTGTACTGCATCAACTGCAGACAACCATTTCTACACTATCAGTGGAGTCCCACATCTTGCAGTGCCTGGCACACAGCAGGTGCAAGGATGTTTAAAGATGAGTTTACTAAGTTCCTGTGAAATTTCCACAGCTGATACCTTAGAGTTTAGCTTAATCCAAAGACACAGAGGCTGACCTGCAACACAACCACGGCTTTGTCCTAGCCAGACCCATACACGCAGTACAAATTTAGACTGCACATTTGTACAAAAGCTACACAAAGGTATCACTCCCACAGAAGATCTGGGCACCCTCAGGGGATTATCCCAATCTACCTCGACTCCCTTTCCAAAAATGTCTTTACCCAGCTCGACTCTTCCGTAGCACTTACAACCTTCTACCACAGTATACAATGTACTGATGCTCAGTGTTAATGAACTCTTCCCAGAACATAACCCCTCTAACACAGGAATTTTTGTCTGTTCTGTCATAAATGATACATAGTGTCTACATCAGCACCTGGCACAGTAATTTTTTTTTAATCAATAGCAATTCTTTCCTTCCATCTTACAGCCCTCAAGAGTCATGCACAAGTCATCACTTCCATAACCCTATCTAGCACTGCCCTCACTTCCTCTACTCCTTCCACTAACACTAGGCTTCCCACTCAACTCCAAGAACTAGAGGAAAATATCTGTATTTAACTCCTAAACTGTAACTCTTCCTTTCTCTGCTCATCTGTTGGGGCAGAAATAGAACGTGGAAAGCTATACCAAACAGAAGAAATAACCTAAACCTTATTTTTTCACTTCCAATAATAACCATTTCTATGTAATCTTCAGTTTGGATTTTTAAGTTGCTGGTAGACCAAAACTAAAAATGGTGAATTAACTGTTTTGGTTGTTGAGCACATGGGCTAGATACGTTGAGAATACATTAACTACTTCCCATAGCCTGACAGAAAAACTGTGCCCCAAATAGTGCAAATCCTCTAAGGTGCTATATATATTAGTTACAGCAAGATTTCTTCTGTAGCTAATAACCTTCAGAAGCAATGAACTAATCCACCACATTTCTGAATCTATTAAACACTCAGTCATGTAAAAATAGGACACCATTGTGCTTGTATTCAAAAAATAGCACCAGAACCTTCTCCATCCCCGTTTCAGCCAAATATGGCTCTTCCCTGCTTCAACCAATTTAGCTTACTAGTTCCAAAAGACACAGGCCCATCAGTGGCAGTCACGGATACCATCTACATTGCTAGTTTAAATACAGCTTTAAAATTCTTGAAGAAAACCAGCTATCAGCAATGTAAAAGTATACTCAAGACAAGAGGCTTTAAGCTGAGATGCCTGGATACGTTAATCAGAATTAAAATAGGAAACAAATAATTTTATAAAGTCACCCGATCCTCTCACCTAGCATTAGTTCAATTTGACAAACTCACAATCAACTTCTAGGATGAGTGTAAGAAAAGGGTTTCACAATCCTGAGATCCTTAGGCAAGTTGACACAAGCCAGGGACTATGCATATAAGAGGTCGGCCTTCTGTGATCGCTCAATTTTGCTTAAACAATCTAAAAAAAAACAGTGTTCTAGATAGGAGCATGTGAAAATAAGGGTGGATTAAATTCTTAGGATTCAGAAGCCAATGTGTTGACTGAAAATGAAGGGAGGCAGAAAAAGAAATCAGAACAGAAAATCATCTTTAAATGCCACGTTCTCCACAACAGTTAAGGGTGGATTTCAACCTCCGAGGTTTTTTTGGTTTTTTCTTTTTGGGAAAGCAGGATTTATTGAGGACAGGAAAGCTCCCACAGTAGGAGGGAACCCAAGGGGGTTACCCTATTAGCCTTCTAAACACAGGCTACACTGTGGGATGACTGAACCACAGCGAAGCCCTCAGGAGTTATTCCTCAGGGTGTAACCCCAGTCTTCGGAGGACCTGAGGTTTTCTGCGACTCCATGCCCATATCTGGCTATCCCACCTTCCTGCCTGGTCCCTGCCACTTCCCCCGACAGCACCCCTACTACCAGCAGTCTGAAATAAAAGATAAGTGAAATAATGACCAGCACTCGACACGACGCGGTGTGTCACCAGAGAGCTCAAAGCAACTCCCCAGGGACCTAATCAGCCAGGGACACACTGCCCAAGCCCAGTTGGGTGGTGGTCTAAAAAAGATAAAACCCTGCCGGGCACGGTGGCTCTCGCCTGTCATCCCAGGAGGAGGCGAGAGCATCGTCAGAGTCCAGGGGATCGAGACTAGCCTGGGCAACTCGGCAAGACCTTGTCTCTACAGTAAATCAAAAAATCAGCCGGGCGTAATGGCACGCGCCTGTGGTTCCAGCTACTTGGAAGGCTGGGGCGGAAGGATCGCCGGAGTCCACCGGGAGGAAGCTGAAGGGGCCGTGAGCGTGCCCCCGCACTCCAGCCTAGGCGACAGTGAGACTCCGACCCAAAAAATAACATTAAATAAAAGAAAACCCGTCCTCGCCGGTGAAGTGAGGCCAGGGGAGGAGGGCCCAGAGAAGAGCAGGGGGCGGCTCCAGGTCTCCTTCCCGAGCCCCCGTCTGCCACCGGGGGACCCCGACCCGCCAGCAGCCTCGTTTCGGCGTTCCATCGACAGGACCCGTCACCCCAGCTCCCACCCCCCAGACCTGAGAGAGAGAGAGAGAGAGAGAGAGAGAGAGAGAGGAGGTGTGTGTATGTGTGTTGGGATCTAACACACAGTCACCCAGGCTAGAGTGTAGTAGCACAATCATGGCTCACCACAGCCTCAACCTCCTGGGCTCAGGTGATCCTTCTGCTTTAGGCTAATTAAAAAAAATTTTTTTATTGTAGAGATGAAGTCTCACTATGTTGCCCAGACCGGTCTTGAATTCCTGGGATCAAGCAATCCTTCCACTTTGGCCTCTCAGAGTGCTGAAATTATAGGCATGAGCTACCATGCCTGGCTGGGAAACCAGGATTTTTTATTCAGACCCTCTGGTTTTACTAGTATCCTCTGCTGCTTTCCATCTAAGCTTAAGGCCAGAGTAGACTTTAGAAGTCATTTTATACTTTCATTTCTTGGATTGAAACACCGATGCCCATAGGATTTCGAGTGACTTGTTTAGTTAGTAACAGAGTCATGCCTGAAATTCAGTTTACTTGAACAACTTATTAAACAATAAATAACTGTAGAATATCACACTGATATCTTGAATAGTTTGGTAGTATAGATGCTTAGTAAGTCTTATAACCTTATCTTCTTTTTTTTTTTTTTTTTTTGAGTTGGAAAATCTCACTCCATCTCCCAGGCTGGAGTGCAGTGGCATGCTCACGGCCAGTGCATCCTCAACTCGCTGGACTTAGGTGATCTTTCTGCCTCAGCATGGTGAGACCTCGTCTCTACAATACATCAAAAAAAATTAGCCAAGCATGGTGGCACATGCCTGGAACCACCATGCCTGGCTAATTTTTTTTGATGTATTGTAGAGACGAGGTCTCACCATGTTGCCTAGGCTGGTCTCGAACCCATGGGCTCAAGTGATCCTCTCACCTCGACTTCCCAAAGTGCTGGGATTGTAGGCTTGAGCCTCCCCGCCTGGCCCCTATAACCTTATCTTAAAGAATCACTAGCCGGGCTCGGTGGCTCAGCCTGTAATCCCGCGCCTTTGGGAGGCTGAGGTGAGTGGGTTGCCTGAGCCCGCGGGGTCGAGACCCGCCTGGGCAGCGAGACCTCATCTCTACAATAAA
>NW_007250773.1:680875-681905 GCF_000164805.1 Carlito syrichta | reverse complement strand
CCGGCTCCCGCCACTCCCGCCCCTCGAGCTCTCGCGATAGTGGGGCAGTCCCACCCGCTCCGCCCACCGCGCCGGGGGCCCGCCCCTTCCTGTCACCTTCGCAGCCGGGGCCACGCCCAGCGAGCGCGTGGGGGCTGCACGTCTCTCCCCGGCCGGTTCGCCCCGCGCTGGGAGTCGGCGCCCAGGGCTCAGAGTCGCCCAGCTGGACTGGGCGGCCAGGGAGGAGGTGGGCTACCGCGCCAGGATGCCAGGTTCCTCAGGGAAGCGAGGACTTGCCCCCAGGGTTCTGCCCAGGTTGAGCCCGGCAAAGGGCGGTGAGAGGTGATGGCATCTTGCTCTCCTGGTATCTAAGAACAGAAGGGAGTTTGGCCTGCGTAAAAGGGTTTGGAGGAGAGTGACTAAATGGGTTTTCAAGGCCTCTGACGTCTTGGGACATAGCTTAAAACCCTCAACCAGGAGAAGGTCAGGATCTGTTGTCAGCAGCTGGGATAAGTGGCCGGAGCCAGGGAGGAGAGCCAGGTCACCTCACGTGAACTTCAGCATGGCTGGTTGGTCATCATTGATAGCATTGGTTAACCCTTCATGGCCAGTGCGTAAGCAGGCTAATGCGCAAAACATTCTAGAAGTGACTCAAACCCACTTACAGAGGGGCTTTCATTCTCACATAGTTATGGGGCCTTAGGCAAGGCTTATACTACTTAAGAATGTGTGCAAAGGCTGGGCACAGTGGCTGACACCTATAATCCCAGCCCTTTGGGAGGCCTATAATTCCAGCACTTTGGGAGGCCTAGGTGAAAAGATTGCCTGAGCCTGTGGTTTTGAAACCAGCCTGGTCAACTTGGTGAGACCTCGTCTCTACAATAAATCACAAAATTAGCCAGGCATGGTGGTACATGCTTGTAGTTCCAGCTACCTGAAAGGCTAAGGCGGAAGAATCTCCTGAGCCCAGTAGGTTGAGGCTGTGGTGACTGTGAGTGTGCCACTGCCCTCCAGTCTGGGCGACAGAGTGAGACTCCAACTAAAAAAAAAA
>NW_007250773.1:680476-680855 GCF_000164805.1 Carlito syrichta | reverse complement strand
ACCCGCCTGGGCAACTTGGCAAGACCTCATCTCTACAATAAATCAAAAAAATCAGCTGGGTGTGGTAGCGCGTGCCTGTAATTCCAGCTACTGGGTGTGGTAGCGCGTGCCTGTAATTCCAGCTACCAGGAGCGGCCACTGCACTCCAGTCTGGGCGACAGAGACTCCAACTCAAACAATAAATTAATAAATAAAGCAAATGCTGGTGAGGATGCAGAGAAAAAATGATGCTTCTATACTGCTGGTGGGAATGCAAACTAGTACAATCTCATTGGAAAACAGTGTGGTGATTTCTAAAAGAACTAGACATTGACCTTCTATATGACCCAGCAATCCCCCTACTGGGAATATACCTGGAGGAACTCAAATCATTCTACAA